>NC_056728.1:1622085732-1622138232 GCF_019279795.1 Protopterus annectens | reverse complement strand
AGTGTTAATACCAAGGCGGCTGTCTGAGCAAAGGGTTTAAAATGTAATTAGGAATGTAACAGACCGGACATAAAACAGTATTTTGTGCAAAAAACACATAATAAATCAGATAGGCAGTAGTAACCGACAGTGCTATAGAGGTATACTGGAGGAGCACTACTATACCATGAATGAGCTATGTGTGTGACAAAGTTTGCAGCAGACATCCATCCACAACCCCTTTTTCCAATTTTTGTACATGAGGTCAGGCTGACCCTTAAACACTGATGATCATCTAGAGCCAAGGTGTACACCCCTGTATGGCTAGCCCTGACACAGTGGGTCATCCACACCACACACTCACATATAAGGCTAATTTAAAGAGCCCAATGTACCTACTGCATGTCTTTGGGAATGTGGGAAGAAACCCACACAAACACAGGGATGACATGCAGACTCCACACAGAAGACACCCCAACCAAGAATTGATCCAAGGAGCCTCTTGCAGTGAGACAACACTATCCACTGTGCTACTGTGCCACCCTCACAGCAGTATACATGGCTATATGAAATATCATTGCTGTCAGTGGAAGGTAGGGCAGCATAGCACAGCACAATTTCCAACAGAAGCAGCAATGTGCGTGTGTGTGTGTGTGTGTGTGTGTGTGTATGTGTGTGCGTGCGTGCGTGCGTGTGTGTGTGTGTGTGTGTGTGTGTGTGTGTGTGTGCACATGTGTGTGTACACCAAAGTGGCTAACCCAGTTGTCATATAAATGAGGAAGAAAGAAGCAGATAGGAAAGTAGGAAATGGAAGGAAAGCAAACAGAGAAAAACACAATGGTAAGCAATATTAAACAGATGGTGAGAGAAAGGAGGGGTATATATTTTTTTGCTGAGACAGATTTCATTTTCATTGCTAAAAGATCATTTTTGATGGGAATGATAGCAAGGTATAGCTTTGTGTGGGATAGATAAAGAAGGGCAGGAAGCAGCTGAAGAGAGGATAAACATGGAGCATAAACCCATACAGGGGTGATGTATGTACAAAAGGTGACATGGAGAGTGGATGGGCACATAGAGACAGGTAAAAGACAAGTAGTAATTGGAAGGGCTGGACAGTGAGCAAAGCATGGCAAAATGACATAGAAGGGAGGGTAACACTGTGAAGGGGATAGAGTGGGCTGCTGGCATGGCTGTTTTCCAGGCTATCCCAGAGGACTGCACTGTGGTTGTGGCCTGCTGGTTGAGCGGTTCATCAGGTTAGTCCAGAATACAATTCATGGCGCCAGTGTGGACATCTGTCTGTCAGAATACCTCTCACCTGCCAGACATATTTAATCAATGTTTCTCATCAGTTGTAAAAGAAATGAACTACTGTTAAACATATGGAGACAAGTAACATATTGGAAGAATAATGGACCTAAAACAAAATATTAACAGTACATCTCTTGGTTGCATCTTCTGAACAGCTGATATCCACTTGTGAAGCAGGTCAGGGTGGCAGTACTTCAGGTTATTGTATCAATGCCTGCATTTTTTTGTTCATATGAGTGATGCCCTGGCATTAGGCAGCACTTGTGCCAGATCAATCCATACAGTAATCTTTGTAAAAGGGTCCTCATACCATCCCAGAAAGCACTTCTTGAAATTCCTATTTATGAAAAACAGGAACATCGTGTTGCTCCTGGTACACTTTGTAGGAGTCTTGTGGCTGACATTAGAGGAAATAGTCAAGACTACTCAGTATAGCTACCTTGGTAGACCTATGTGCACATTTCTGAATCACATGTTGCACAATGTAGTGCTACACCTCTGAGTTACTATCAGGTAGATTCAATAAAGCCTACACAATCTGCTATGACTGTGTGCATGTTGCAGCATGATGTGCACATAGTAACGCACTGTTTTGTATTCAATAAGCAGCTCTTCATGGTGTGTAGAGCCACGCAACCACAGTAAACACCATGGCATGCTAATTACAGCATAAGCATTTGAATTGTATGTTAATCAACCAATCCAAGATGTTGGGGCTATTCAACAAGCTATACAGCAACCATATAGATTCAGTGCTGGTTTTCCCTGTGAATTCCAAAACTACAGCTATGGAAAGGAGTCTATAGAGAAAAAAATGTTAGGGGCTGCTGTTGCTTTAATTCATGTGTATGTGCAACAGGCTGAAGTCTATGCTGCTGCTGCTGCTGCTGCTGCTAATAGATCACAGCCAAGAAGGAGAAAAATTTTCAGACCCCAGTTAAAGTATCATAATCTGCATGAGGTGGAAATTGTAGAGCACTACAGCATAGATAGAGACACACTTCAGGAACTCTGCAACCTCTGTCTTCCTCCACTCAGACCCAAAGCAAACTGAAGGGGACCAATACCAGTGAAGACCAGAGACCAACAGGGGACATGCTTGAGGTGTCACAGGCATCAGCATCCAAGATCCTCCATCATTTCCTGAATGCTATGCTCCAACATGCCAGAGACCACATATATTTTCCCCATACTCCTAAGGACATGGCCAAAAATATACAGGAGTTCTACCTTGTAGTACACTACCCTGAGGTACTGACTGCCATAGATTGCACACAAATAGAAATTAAGGCACCTCCTAAGAAACAGGGAAGGCTCTACATAAATAGGGCTTCCACTCTATTAACTGCCAAGCCATGTATAATGCCAAGGGAATCATCTTGAATGTCTGTGCTGGCAACCTAGGAAGTTACCATGACTGATATATCTGGCACACCTCCCAAGTGTATCACATTTTCACTAGGGGTGATATCCCACAGGGTCATTTACTGAGAGATGTAGGTTATGCACTGGAACCATGGCTGATGGCGTCTATCAGAAATGCACACAGACCCACTGAAGAACACCATGAAGCACATGCTCAAACCAGAAATATCATAGATCACGTGCTTGGGCTGCTGAAGTTGTGGTTCTCCTGCCTAGATACATCTGGGGAAGCCCTTCAGTGCAATCCACACCATGTACTGAAATGTTCACCATCTGTGTCATGCTTCACATCATCCTGAGAAAATAGCTTCAGCAGGATCAACATGGGGAAGAGGCACACATCCCACCACCCATAGCAAGGTCACCATAGCCACATGCAGTAGAGAAGTCAGAGGGGGAACCAGCAGCTGCTGTGGGTGTAGGCAGACATAGGCATGCTGAATATTCCCTCACACTGGCTGAGAGGCAACACATAGCACACTCATTCATCGCCTAAGGGGCTAAAACCTTCATCTTATGCACATAACATAGTAACATTGATGCCAATTAATGCTCACAACCTTTACCTACACATGTAATGGCTGTGTACTCCTATCATCAGACAGACTCAGTCGTAAACTAAAATTGTAGCAACTGCTGGATTTACAAGTGTTGAACCTGGAGTGTTAAAACAGAATTGTATAATAATAATACAAATGAATGGCATATCCTTGCTAATGTTACTTGGTAATGTAAGTAAGTAAGTAAAAGGTGGGTGATTTGTAGAGTGATGGGTTTAACATGTGACAGCAGGGACTTATGTGAATACATGTGTCCTCTATCAAATAATAGGCCTCATGCATCAAAGAGTCACACATTCACACTTCTCAAAAGTACTGATGGTTACCAGATGTCCTCAATTTAGCCTCATACTTTTTTAGTGGAAAATCATTAAAGAGAGAAGTTAGAAAGTAGTGTGACACATTTTAGTTTCAGACTTCATAGCCCTCAAAAGATTCTTAAAAATATTGATGCAAAATGGTTTTGATTCTATCAAGTGTCTAACTTTGTAAGACTATGTCAAAAGTGCAATTAGCAAAACAACATCACAATCACAGATATACTAAGCACTAAGTCAGCTATGCACCCTGAGCATCACACGCAAAGCTTATATATCCCCAAATCCAAAAGACAGAGAAGAAGGATACGGCACAGTTATCATCACTTGCACAGGGTGTTGTGTCGGGGGGCAGGAAGCCTCAGCTGACGCAAAAGTTAAGTGAGTGCATGTGAGTAAGAATGAGAAACAGGCAGACATTTGGATAAAGTAACAAATAGCTACTGAGACAGAATGAGCTTTAAGCCTCACAGCTGAACCATGTGTCTGTTCTATGTCTGTGTTGTTATGGACCCTCTAGATGAAATTTGTGTGTGAGTGTCTGCAAGAACACAGCCAAGATCTGTGCTAGCTCTACATCTTGGAATGTTGGATGTGCATGGTAAAGGTGGCAGTTCATCGTTTTCATACCCGACCATGAGAAATGTCTCTGACAGGAGTTGCACTGGCACATCCATGCCCATGGTCAGATGCACTGCTGCTACCTGAACAAGACTGATGTCTGCTGGACGAGCTCTCCTCATGAGGATGCCCAGGTCCATGATCCCATGGCCTGCCATGTATAGGTGCGGACACCTCAACCGCTGACAGAGCAGTGGAAATAGTGCCACTATGGGAGTGTGATCAGGCACTGCCCCAATGGATAACATCAGATGATGTGACTGACCTACTCCCACGTGGATGCCATCCCCTTCCAGTCGACACACCCTTTCCAACGTATCATTCATCCAATCCATTGAATCAGCAACATGGTGGAGGCAGTCACGCATGTCAGCCTGTGCCATATTTAAAACCTTAAGCATTTCTCTGGAGCACCTATTGGAACATACATGTGCCTCCATGATGGCCCTAAGCATACGTCGATTGGCACAGGAAGACACATCTGGATCAGATGGAGGTTAGACAGCAGGCCTTCTCTGAGCACCCCTAACAACCCTCCTGTGTGCACCTTGCTCACACTTTGGCTATGGCCAGAGTCGACAGGCACTGAAGCCGCAGTAACCACACTACCCTGATCATGTGTCTCACCCTCCACCTGTCCAATATCTGAGGGCTCACTGGAATGGGTTGGCATAGGCCTACTGGCTGTGTCTGATGGAATTACAGGGGATAGCTGAATGTCAAGATCAGTGTCAGATTCAACCTCTGCACCCCACAACTGTGCTTCTGTTTGGCCAGGATCACCATCAGAGTCTGCTGATACACTGACATCAGGTGAGTGAGTCCTACACTTCCACTGTCAGAATCACCTGTGATAATAAGCAACAAACACAGGGAAGAAATTAATACCTACACTACAATAGTCCAATATATGTTAATGGACTAACAGTGGTGCTACTATTACAGACAGTACAGCAATACACACAACAGTCCTGACACCCACATCACACATATGGATAAAATAATTATTTCTTTGAACTGCTCATCAGTACTGCCATAAAAATGTTTGGCTTACCATGTGCAGATTATTGTAGGCTCCCTACGGAAAATGGTCCTGGCAGACACTCACACACCAATTTCACCTAGAGGGCCCATACAGACACACACACACACACACACACACACACACACACACAGACACACACAAAACACCATCATCACAATTAACAGTAATACATGGGGTTAAAACCTTTTGCCCTTTATATATCTATTAACAATAATTTTAACAAAAACTTGGATGACACGTCCACCCCAAGTCCATGTGTAATCAACCAGAATGTGTTGTTAATTGTATCAATTTACAACTATGCCCCCCTCAAAAAAAATTATTAAACAGAACTTAAGTATTGCTGTCAATATTTTGCTGTACAAGAAGTATTTAACAATTGAGATAGGTAAGCCTACCTGAAAGCTTCTCCTGGAACATACTTGTCCTCCCTGAAACAGCAGCAGCAACATCAATGACATGCTGTTGTGTACTTTCCATTGAGCTGTCTGGATCCCTAAGTGTGGATGGGAATGCTTCATTTGGTGTCAGTGGTAGCTCTGCAGCAGCCCCCCCAGTAAGCATCCATTCATAGACCACTGCAGCTGCTCTCCTCTGGATCAATGAAATCATGTCAGTGGCCCTATGGTACATCTGATCATAAGTCCTGTTCTGGCCACCTACTGCATTCACATCAGCCACTATCTGCTGCTAAATTTCCATTCTGCCAGACATATCCCCATGTCTCCTCTCAAGCAGAAAGGCACCATGTCACCTAAATGCTTCCACAATAACTTCATTCTCAGGGGTGTTTGCTGGAATTGGGAAGCCTGGGTGCCATAGTCCTAGCTGACATGAAACACAAAAGAAGTATAATACACATAAGTATCACATAAATAAAAGTCCTGCTTAGCTATAACACATAAAAGGTAGTATTTCAATATTACCCACAGGAGAAACAAAAAACAGTCAAGATATTCAAATAGAAAAAAAATGAATTATATGGTTGCAACATATTGCAATCACACACAAAGTATGGATGGATCTAAAGCAAGGAGACTAACAATGGCAAATTTTGTTTGTGTCAATACAAAAATGGGACTTGACTCCCCCACTCCCGAAACAATAGGCAAATGGCACATTTTGCTACAAACCATCAGTGAACTGCTAAATGTTCTATCAAATAAACTGCTCCAAAAACATTATATACACATTTACCACAGAACATTCAATTTTATGCAATTTCCATTCATGTCTACCTGTAGCCAACACCCCCCCCCCAGAGGTATCTATGGGCCATACTTGAAGGTTTAACATTCCTGTGTCATTGACAATATAGGACATTTACATATCATTGAAATAACAATAGAAGAGTGTAAAGATTAAAGCAGTTGTAACATTAGCACTTGTGATGGCAGTTAATAAGGCTGTGCATCTGAGAAAGTAAAATGCTCTGACAAACATGCCTATGCCATTAGTAAAGTTAGAAGGGCATTAATGTCTGTGCTTGAAATATTTGTATGTATGCATGTATGTAAGAAGTGCATACAGATAAAAGCATTTGCTAATGTGTGTATATATATATATATATATATATATATATATATATATATATATATATAAAATATTTTTCTTAATACATTTGACCATATCCCGTACATAACTGAAAAACTTAAAAATGCAAGCATACCTTATCAAGATCAGTAGTCTTCTGTGCAGATAAATCCCAAAGTAATATCTTCTTCTATGTTATCCACATAAACAAGTCTCCTCACCTTCCGTTTCCCTAGCTACATGGTTCCCTTTTTATAGTGTACAGTCAGGGCTGTGAGCATGGATATGATGCAAATGAGGTGTGAACTCATTTTAATTACTGAATCCCAAATACTTGGCTCCATGTAGCAAATGTAAACATAGTGCAGGCACTTCCTCAGTGTTTGTTGTTAATGGATTGCATCTGTGAATGATTACTGGTATGGAGAAGGAAAACACAACAATTCAGACTCCCTTACCTCCAGTGGGTGTGTCAGCCAGGTTAGACTTACAAAGTGTAGAAGTAATTGTATAAAGGTATTAAATCTAAGTAAGCAGAACACATTTCACAGTTTCTGTTCAGTAACATCCAATCTCCCCTAAATTTCTTGACAACTGTATATTATTGCCATTTAATATCCTCACACATTATAAGGACAATGATACAGAATGCCTTACAGATTGCATGTCAGATAGAAGAATAAGCAGCAAACACAGAGAGTTAAGACAAAGCTGCATTTCTGCAAGCAATATTCATAAATGGTTATGTGCTCACTCAGTGCACTACATCTGAAATTAATACATGTACAAACAACTGTCATACGTTTTGTTAATACTGTGGATGTTTCAGTTGTTTGTATGCACAATGACTTTCATTCTCTGTTGCAAAGCTGTTTCAGTGCCATAGAGGGATAAGACACCCTTGCTGTGTTTTTGAAGGTTCATTGGCGAGAGAGTTCAAATCCAGAACTGTGTGAGATATTTCATGTGTATCAACATACCTTTTTCTAGTGTTATTTATTTAATAGATTTATTTTCTTCCTTTCTCATAATTTTCCCTTTTTCTCATTATTTTAATGGCAGTGTTCAGATTAGAGCAAACAGGGGAAATGGAGAAACACAATAAATGTCGTGTTTAGCTTTGCTTATCTTGTTTGCGCAATGCTTAGTGTGCAAACCTGGACTAGTGTCCCACACAGGAAGCAAACAGACACCTGCAGTCAGGGTGTAAACATTTTGCTTTCCATCGTGCAACACCGCTAAGTGATGTTGAGCAGCTGTTGGCAAGCTTCCCCAACATCTGTAGTCATTCAACACCTGCATAGAGGAAGCAGACAGTCAACAGTTTCAAAACCGATACATTGTATCAACTGAGTGTTGCGCACCATACAAATATGGTAAGCAGTATTGATTGCTGGTTAACACACAGAATTTAATAATGAATATGGAAATATCCAGCTGTTATTTAACTATTCCTGTGGCAGCAGGTGTAAGTGCACGGCTGAAATGCAGATGCTCCTGGGTTCTAATATAAGAAATGCAACATATTTCTACTGTTTTGACAGTTCAGTTTATAGTAATGAACAGGAAAATATCAAGTGTTATTTCATTATTCCTGTGACAACAGGTGTATGTGTAGAGCTGCCATACACATGGTCCAGGGTTCTAATACAGAAAATTTCAGATATTTTTACTGTTGTTCCATTTCATGTTATATTAAATATCACTTATAACAATTTATACATAATTATAAATAGTGGAGCTGATATGAATTATATGCATGAGGTATAAGACACCCTTACTGTGTTTTGAAGGTTCAACTGTATGACTGAAGGTCTACTGCCTATTATATTTCTGTAAGCATAATTGTGCTATCAGGACTTTTATTGTCTTTACACTTAAATAAGACACATGCACAAATTAATGTATATACCAGGACCTTGTCAGGTCACGCACTTACATGGTTATCACCTCAGTCTCTCATATGTATTTATAAATGATTCATGACTATGTCTGAGAATGCACCACTGTGGAACCAAATGTTTTGTTCCTTATGAATAGATTTGAATCTCACACTGTAAAAATCAATTTTGGCAGTGTATAAAGCCAAACAAGCATGTGTCAGGTCATTAAAGTTATGCCCCAGTGCATGTCTGCAAAGTTAAATCACCTAACAGTTACAGCAGATACCCATCAAACTAATTCTGTGTCAGATTAACCTTCCAATTTCAAAAATTGCTTTCCTCTCTGGTACTGTTGCTCTTAGCTTAATATCATACATAGTTGGCATTGTTGCTCAGGTTTGTGCACTACCAGGAAATGAGATAACATGAATTGGAAGGAAATCATTATTTGATATTGCACTGATTCTGCACTAGACATGTCTACTGTTAGAGAGGAAGGTGTCCAATTTAGGGTGCAGGGGAGGGGTGTTCAGGAGTTCAGAATATTTATTAGACTCTTGGTAAAATGCCATAGCCAAAGGCTTCTGCAGGGGGACTATTCTGGCTCACAGTACAAGTCTGATTTTTGGAGTAGTCTGGTCAAAGCTGTATCCAGTGTGACTGATACCCCATGCTCTGGAAAACAGTGCAGGCACCACTTCAAAGACCTAAAACACACAAGGGGGATACACTCAACCAGTGGTTGGCTGAGTTTTAAACTAGCAACATCCCACAGTTGTGTAAGTATGCTAATAAAGAGAATTTATAATACATATAATGACAAAAATAGGCAAGACTGGTAAGCATAATGTTCTTCTGTTCTTTTCTTTTATTTTCACAGCAAATTCTGAAATAGTTGCAAATAGGCAGGCCCATGCTGATCATCTAGGAAGACTGAGGGGAGCAAGTGGTGTGTATGTAGCACAAGAAAAGTATTATTGCAGCTTTAAAATTTAAATAAAATGTTTTTCTTTTCTATATAGTAGTAACAAAGTAAGCATGTATATCCTAACTGTAAAAGCAAGTATGTATGCATCAGTCTGTAGCACAAACCAACTTTAGGAGTCAAGTGTAAGACTGTAGTCAGAGGCTGTAGGTTTAAATACCATCAGTAACAACTATACAATACTGCAGTTCCTTAATAACATTATAAAAATTAAACTCTACAGAAGTGACATAAATACCCTGCTGTTAACTGTAATATGTATAATTGGACCAAACATATGTGCAATACCTGCACATTTCAAGGACTACTTTGAGCAATTTGTAATTATAGTTTGTAGTTGTTAGGAAGTATACTTACATTTAAAACTTCAGATAAAATAGTTGTATTGTTGTGATAATGCATTGTACATCACATATGATGGTAATCATTTTATCTCTTTTCTGTCACCCCAACCCTTATCTCTTCTTTTATTTTCTATAATGTGTTGTCAAAATGTCTCCATGTCATCCATCTGTAACAAATCACCAAATGCTTTACAGTACAGTGAGGTAGGTCAACCCCAGTGGCTCAGCCTGCCTCTGCTCCTCCAGCTGTGGCACTGATGCTCACTACATCTGGGACCCAACATGGCAATACTGCCTCTGCTGCCCCTGCACTACCTGTACCATCAGTTAGCAGTACCCCAGCAGCTGGTGTTGTGGTATCATCTAGGAGTACTGGCAAAGGTGGAGATTTCATTACCTACCAAGAGATTCCAGGGTTGGTGCACAGGGTCTTGCACAGCACCACTGGTGTGCACTTATGCCAAATGGAGAGGCTGCTGTCCCTCATGGTCTGTAGAAGAAGATGTCAAGCCCTCCAACAGCCAGCGGAGTAAGGGGGTGATGATAGTTTTGTGGGTGAGGACTAGATGCTCACTATCCAAATGTTTGATGGGCATTGACTTTTGTTGTACCTTCATTCACCCCAATCATGATGTCCCAATCTTTAGTATCCCTCACTGACCCTGCGTCTTGTTTTTTTGTCCTGTTTGGATTTGCTTCCTTACCTACCCAACTTACCTGACCCAGAAATGCCAGTGTCCCTTACCCAGCATTCCTTTCTTCCTGAAGTTAAAAAATAAATAAATGGGCACCTGTCCCACAAAAAATCATCATATACATAGCTCTCCATTTTGCACCCATGTCTTTTTGACACACTGGCATTGTTGCCTCACTGCAAGAGGTTCTCTTGTTCGATTCATGGCTGTAGTTCTTCTGTGTGGCGTCTGCTTGTTCTCCCTGCAGTCGAGTGGCCTCCAAAAGACATGTGTGAATGGGTGTGCCTTCGCTGAAGGTTGGGTGTTGGGCTGGCAACTCGGCACCATAAAAAATCTACTGCCAGTCATTAGTGGCCCAGAGTTCCGCTGTGGCGACCCCTAACTGGTTAAAGCCGAAAAGACAAACAATTTGGTCCAATTGGCTATACAACATGATTGTGTTGTTGTCATTCCTCTTTGTGAGGTGACAGTCCAAATTCAGCTAATATTATGTACATATTTTCATTTTACACTGTTGAAGAAATGGATAGCTATGGTTCTTTCCTACCTGTCTTCTGCAAATTCCTATATTGATTTCCCTTTGTTCTTCCCTGCTTGCCCCTCATTTCACCACTTTCCTATCTACCTTAATTTAACACATATAATCTGGCCAAAAAAATAGAATCATGCACAACACTCATAAGTAACAAAACAAAGACAATGGAGCTCTTCACTTTTTGGCATCTATTTTTCCGTGCAGTTTGGCATCACTCATCAATGTAAAAAATGGTGAACAGCTCTTCTGTGGTGCAGTTACATCTGCGCAATGCCACCTAAACACACTGAGCTACCAACACACAGTAACATATGGTGAATGTAATATAAAGAATAATTTCATTACATTATCACTGATTATTTAAAAGTATGACATACACCTGGATTCAAACCCTATATCATCTGGGCTCAAAAAAAAATGTTTCTATGTATTTACACCTGCTGCCACAGAGACAGCTAGGAAGCAGGTGTTTTTCAGTACTGAAAACATCCTGAATTTTAGCAATGAGGCTCACATTTGTGCACTGCTTAACTACACACAAAAAGGGAAAGTGGTAAAAATATGTATCTCGCATGTGCAGACACTTTGCCAACCATCGCAAACCTGCTGCTCTGTGGTACACTATGCAAAGTGGACAATAGCATGTATCACTTCTGTTTACCATCCATTTAATGTTTGTGACATTAAACTATATGTGGAAACAAAAACAAAATGAAGGCACTAAGAAAAATTACATATTTACAATGGAGCCATCTATTACTTCTCCCCATGCACTGCAACCTTGATTTCTCCGTAATTTTTCACAAATATATCAACTACATTACATAGATACATACAAATGTTGTCTTATATAATATGCACATCTTTAGAATGACAATATATGTTCAGATTTTCCAATACTTGTAGTAATGTGGGCACCTATTTGCATATAGTCTGTAAAGCTGTCTCTTAAAGTATGCCTGCACATTGGAAACACAACCACCAAATAATATACAGTGCACACTCATCGATCTGGTAACATGCAAAATTTTAATATCTTGACAGCTGGTCATGGCTAGCTATCCATTTCATGCTGGCCTTCCAACATCTTCTCTCCAGGATCCACTGCTGATGTCATCCACTATAAGTTGTCCTGCGGCCTTGTATAATTCAGACTTGTACTGTGGTGCTTGCATAAAATACAGAGTTCTGTAGTCTGTGTAGTGTGTGTGTGTGTGTGTGTGTGTGTGTGTGTGTGTGTGTGTGTGTGTGTGTGTGTGTGTGTGTGTGTGTGTGTGTGTGTGTGTTTGTGCAATTGCTTGACATTATACAGAGCATTTTATATCAGCATGTGGGACATTGCTGTTACCAGCTTCTCCTCACCAGACGCTGCTGTTATTACCTATAAAGTGTTGTCTGACACTCTCCATGTCAGATTTATGTTGTGGCACTTGAATTAAATAGAGAGTTCTCTAGTCTGTGTACTTAGATAGGTAGGGGTTCTGTTCTCACTGCAGTCAACTGGGGTGTATATGTGTGTATGTATTTATGCACTTGTTTGACATTAGAGAGAGAGCATTTTACACCAGTATGTGGGATACCATTACCATCTTCTCCTCATCTGACACTACTGATGTCATCAGCTATAAAGTGTTGTCTGACACTCTCCAAGTAAGACTTATGCTGTGGTGCCTGCATTAAATAAAGAGTTCTCTAGTCATTGTACTTTAGATAAGTAGGCATTCTGTTCCCACTGCAGTCACCTGGGATGTGTATGTGCACACTTGCTTGGCATTACAGACAGCATTTTACACCAGCATGTTGGACAGCAGTTATTACCATCTTCCTCTCACCAGACTCTGATGAGGTTATTAGTTATAGCTGATTTGCAGATGTGCAGTATTCCAATTAGGGCAGGGTCAGAGACTGGCCTGTAGGCCAGTCACAAGTCACCTCATCCTGTACAATACAGATTACAGTGACATGGCTTTCAGTCTATCCAAATACATCATGGCATGGTTAGTAGCCTCTGTATTTTCTTGGTGAGAAATCCCTGTGGTATCTCCAGCTGATGCAGGTGTGTGGTGAGGTACATGCAAAAGGGAGCATTATACTCTAGTAGTGTCCTGATGAAGTTCGAGTATAGTGCTGGTATAACATCCACAGATCTGGATACGATGGCTTCATTTACGTGGTGTACAATGTAAACTTTCCATACCACTGTGGAAACTTGGTTGTCAAAGTTCAGATTGGTATTTATATGTGTTCCCATGTCTTGCACCACTGGGTTTGAGCAGAGGGGAAGTGTTGTCAATGTTGTAATTAGTGGGGAATTCCACTTTGCAGAAGGTAAATATACTGACAAATTTTTGTGTTTATTTGTAGATCATGTGGCTTTGGCACCAATCATTTGTCTGTATTAGCCCCTCCTGTAATATATTAACATCATTGGTGGACTCAGTGATTGCACCCAATATGCAATAATATGCAAACTTGTTAAGCCAAAGGCCAAACAGTAAAGGACCCAGCACAGATCCTTGGGGTACACCAATTGTGACAGCTCTACTGGTAGAGATTGATTCACCAACTTTCACAGTATGTGTTCTGTCGATAAGCCAATCTGTTAACCATCTAGTGATTTAAGGGTTAATCCCCACCTGGGAGAGTTTCTTAATGATACCTGAGAGGGGACTTGTGTCCAAACCCTAGCCAGATCAAGATAGACAATATGCGCTGTCTTACCTTCATCCAGGCCTATCACACAGAATCAATAGGCTGTGACAATATCACAGATTGCCTATAGCATGACTCAGAACATAAACCTACCTGACATGGTTGGATACCCACTTCAACACAACCCCCAGACGGACTATGTTCCCGTAGAAGGGTATACCTCAACATGCATCCATCTGAGTGGGGGTGAGGACAGTACCTGATGCAAGCATGTATAGGCACATCCTGACTCTCTTCATCTGTGAGGTAGACCAAGATGTAATCATGGACCTTTTTTAAATGGATACTAGTAATATCACAGCTCTGTGCAACAGATGTGTGAGTTGTTAATATTACATCCATGTCTGTTACATCTGTCTCAAAGAGGTCATCGAGAGCATGCATGTTGACAGCACTATCATCCTGTGAAACTTGACCAGACCAAGGTATTTGACACAAATCCAAACTAAGGAATTCACTCAACACCATCAGATGTGGCCATAAACACCTATATCACCAAGTGGGTAGACTACTGGATCACATACATGGAATCTAAATATGTTGAAATGTGTGAAGTGATATATATATCTCAAGTCCAGTGACCAGGTCTGTACATCAGTGCTGTCTTACTAGGCCCAGTCCATTATTTATTTTTATTTGTTTATTTTACATTTGTTTACCAGGAAACAGATGCCTGTGGAGAAAAGTTCCACATAAAACATGTAGTACAACAATATACAGAATATGTTAAACTGTAAATATGTAATTTCAAAGTAATTACATGATAATGTCAGACAATATACAAGTGATATACAAAGAACAAAGACAGGCTTAACTGCATAATCATTTCAGTCTAGAAGGTACAGTCAATACATATTTCCTGTGAACATTTCATATTTACAAACATTATACATACATATTTCATATTTACAATCATCAGCCATTCATATTTCAATGTAAACATTACTTTGTGGTAAATATTTTTCCATTTATTACACGTGTGGCAAAATAAATTGTATGGTTAGGAAGATTCCTTATGCCAGGAGTTGAGTGATTAAGGAGTTAAGAGAGTAATTAGTATACTTAGGTAGGTGGTGTTAGAAGTTCTTTGGCTATACAGAAAGAGAATGATAGAGAAATGACAGGTAAATAGAAGTAATGATAAGGCCATTGACAAGAAGTGGGAAGTTAGGAGTAGGAGCAAGGGTATAGCCATCTGCTAAGGAGGTGGACTTTGAGTTTTCTTAAATTGGACAAGTGATACTATTGTGGAGATATTATCGGGTAGTTCATTCCAGATTTTGCCTATGCAATTTGAGAAAAGGGAATCTCCTGCATGATTTTTGGCTGCATTGATTTTTATGTGCGTTTTATTAGTGCAGCGTAAGGTTCTGTTTGTGGCATATGGCTGGAATAGTGTTTGTAGAACAGGTGTTTTTTTGGGCTCACAGAGGATTTTGTGGGCCCTGCTTAACTGAATGTAGTGTAGTAGTTGGTGGAGTTCTAACCAGTTTAGTTGCCTGAGTGCATGGCAATGATGAGTCCTAGCTGATAAGTTAGTGGCAAATCTTGCTATTTTGTTATAGCAGAATTCGAGTTTTAGTATCCCTGATTTTTGTAGATTAGTTAGTATGGGGTCAGCGTACAGCAGGGTGGAGATAAGGTGGGACTGGGCAATCACAATCTTAGTATTTTTGGTAAAGTAATGTTTATTTCTATATAGTGTACCTAGTTTTTTATGAAGTTATTTTACAGTTTGGGAAATGTGATTGTCAAATTTAAGCTTAGAGCCAATCTCAACTCCTAAGAGTTTGGTATTGTGGGATGGAGTTATGATAGAGTTATTTAGTGAGGTGATGGTAAATATATTGGAGGGTGAGGCTAATTTGGTGGGATGGAAGATTATTAGTTTGGTTTTATTGGGGATGAGTATTAGTTTAGCATTTGTGAGCCAGGACTTGACTGCATGAAAGGAATCTTGTGTTAGTTTCTGAAGCTAAAGAAGTGAGGAACCAGCGCAAATTACTGTTGAGTCATCTGAATACTGTATGAGTGTAGATTGTGGGGCTGACAGGTGGAGGTTATTTGTAAATATGGAGAATAGGAGTGGTCCAAAGATTGAACCTTGCGGGACCCCTACTGTTACTGGTAGGAGGGGTGAAAGGGTGTGCTGCCAAAAAACTGCTTGCTGGCATCCAGTAAGATAATCCTGGAACCAGTTAAGAGTAGACTTACAGAAGTTTAGGTCGGAGAGGGCATTTAGAAGTTTGGAATGAGAAACCATGTGTTAGTTAGAAGTTTGTTAGTATAGAGATATTCTGAGTCTTGCATATGAATGACCCTCTCTAGGATTTTAGACAGTGGTGATAATATTGCAATGAGGCAGTAATTAGAGAAGTGGGTAGAAGAGCCACCTTTGTGAAGAGGGATCATGGATGAGGTTTTCCAAATGGGAGGGACTTGTTCAGCTATGGATCTATTGATTAGTATTGATATGGGATATGCTATTCCTTCTGCTGTTAGTTTAATGTACTTGGCTGATAAATTGTCAGCTGCTAATTTAGTGGGTTTTATTTTTTTTTTTAATTTTCTAATTGTATCGGTAGGTACAGGAGAAGGATGATGTGATGTTGGGAGAGGGAGTGGTGGTTTTATTACTAGGGTGTGGTTGTTTGACAGTGCTAGAATGGTTTCGGTAAAGTATCTGATAAATTGAGTAGCAATGCTGTCAGAAGTATTAGTAGTGGTAGGTGAGGGTGTACTTATTTTACATGGCAGTAGGATATTGTTTATTGCAGACCAGAACTTCTGTGGATTTTTACAGTGCTTTGTTTGGATTTCAGTACAGTAGTTCATTTTGTCATGTTTAATTTATTTATTTGCTTTATTTCTAAGTTCTTTGTAAGCCTGTAAGGTGTGTTGTGACCTTGCTTTATTCCAAATTGTCCAGGCCTTATCTCTACATTTTAGTAGAGCTAGGGTTTCCTTTGTTAGCCATGGGGCATAGTTAGATTTGAAGTGAATATATCTGCAGGGGGCATGTGAGTTTAGTATTACAAGGAAGGTGGAACTGAAGTAGTCTATAGCTTCCTTTAGGGGAAGCTATTTTAAAGGTGTCCAATTACATTGTTTGAGTGTAACTATTAATTTGTTGGGGTTCAGGTGTTTTTTGTTTCTTATCTGAACAAACATGGTCTGTTTTGGTGTATATGTTCTTTTCCTAGTGATATATGTTGGAAAGTGGTCACTGAGGCTATCGGATAAACAGCCTGCATGGGAGTAGAGGGCTGTGTTGTTTCTTAGTATCCAGTCCAGAGTGGACTGTTTTTTAGATGTCTTATTAAACCTGATGGGTGACTGCATGAACTGATTAAAGCCATGCAGGCTGATGCTATTTTTGGGGTGAGGGGAGTTGCAATCTAACCAACTGATGTTAAGGTGGCCCATGATTATAGTCTCTTGTGGTAATGATTTACTACACCAATGTAGTACGTTTTCTAGCATCTGAATATTGTCCCAAGATAGGATATAGATACCGATTATATATATTTGTTTGTTGGGATTAAGCTTTAATTTAGCAAATACAATTTCAGCATTTTTTAGATTCAGGGGGTTTTCATCTAGTGTTTCTACTGATAGATTATTTTTGAATAGTAGGGCTACACCTCCACAGCTTTTATCTTTTCTGTCTGTGTGTGTGATATTATAGCCTGGGGGTAGTATTTCTTTGCTTGGTAGGCTAGGGTTTAGCCATGTTTCAGTGAGGAGAGCAATGCCTGGGGAATAAAGGGTGATGGTAGCATCCAGTTCGTGTATTTTGTTGTTAACACTTCTTACATTCATATTTCAAAGTAACACGTCTGCTTTGAACCTAATAGGGATGATAGATGTGAAACAACTTGATGATTTTAAGATATTTTTTCCCTCAAATATTTTTTTATTTTCAATTAAAATAACATCTACATAATATTTTTAAATATCATTTTAAACAATTATATACAATATTTACAATAGCCTGAATTTCAGTTATATACACTGTATGTTATTAAATATAGAATTAACAAATCAGTTATCAGAGATACAATATTGATTATTGCAGAGTGTCCAACAAAGATATAACTTTCTTTCAAGGATTATTTACCAATGGCCTGGGATAGATTCGTAGTTCTTTGATTTTTATTTCCATCAATGCAGTTGCCTTCAGTAAAGTGTAGAATTCTTCCAAGGTCGGGGGTGTATTTGAATTCCACCTTCTGGTTACGCAGTTCCTAGATATAGCAAATATTGTCCATAACAAATACATATTTGTCTTATTCAGGTAGTGACCTTCATTTACATTTAGTATAATCAATGCTTTAGTTAATGTAAAGGATTCATTAAATAAAGCTTGTAAGAATTTTTTTATACTGGTAAGGATTGTATCTAAATTTATCTGGTTGGTATCTAAATCTTCTTTTTGAAGTGTTCCATATAATGGAACCAAAATGCTTCAAGGGTGTCTCCTATATCTGATACTTTTTTTCCCTTTCTTTTCTTGATATATACTACTAATGTTATTTGCTTTAGATTGTACTTTAATTCTTGTAGATAAGTTATGTAGATATCTGGGGGAGGTGGCTAATGAGTTTATTTAAAATTTTTCCAAGGCTAAACAAGTTTTGTGTCTTAGAATTTCATTATATTTTTTATTTAATTCCTCTATTTCTTTTTTGACTTATGGACAATTCTGATTTATTTTAGATTTTGCTGTCAAGAGTCTAGTTTGCAAGTCTAATGATTCAGATTCCCACTCTCTGACTTTGTTTTTGTACCAGCTAAGGGTCTTAACAAATAAATACCCTTTTAATGAGTCCCAAACCATGAATCTACTGATTTCTGTTGTGTTATTAATTTCAAGAAATAATTGTAGTTCTGGCAACATCCAGGGTCTGAATTATTTAATTTTCATGATATATGATGGAATTCTAGTTGAGAGGATTAAAGGTTTAAACTCTATTTGGAGCTTCATTATCATAGAGTCATGATCTGAGAAGGGGCATGGAACTATTGAGAAGTTGAGGATTTTTGTTTGTAAATCTTGAACTACAAATAATTTATCTATTCTGGTTTGTGTTCCAAATATTTGGTCTTTATGGGATAATAATAAGGATGTATCATCTTTTACTTTAAAAGTGTCTATTAAATGAAATGAATCAATCCATCTTTTTAAGGATTTTGAAATAGTTGCTATGCGAAAACACTCCTTGGTGGTTTCAGAAGCTTCTAAGGTACAATTAAAGTCTCATCCCAGTATAAGATTTCCTTTATAATTGTTGGAAATAAAATCTGGGTGTTTTTAACTGTTCCTGCTCCAATTCTTGGGAACCAATATAGATTAGCTAAGGTCCATATTCTGTTATTAAATTTAATTATAACAAATGCTAGTAGACCTTCTTTGTCTTCATATTTATAAACTTTTGGAGTGATTATGTTTTTCTTCCAGAGAATTGATACTCCTTTTGTTTTTGTTCTATAGGAGGATTGAGCTAAGACTGTGTAGTCCTTAGGGTTCCAAATAAAGCTATCTTTAGTCTTAAAATGCATTTCCTGGAGAAATACTACTTGTGCCGTATTTAGATTTAAATATTTTAGCAAGTTTAATCTTTTATTTGCATTATTTAAGCCATTAGTATTTAATGATAAGAATGTTAAATCCATTTCAAGTTATTGTTGGAAGAAACTTTTTGCTTCTTATTTTTTTTTATTTTGATTATAGTAGTTATATCATATTCTCGATAACATTGAATGTTATTTTTATGTATGTAAACTTGGGAGTGTAATTTAATGTTCTTTTTTTTAAATACAAGTAGGGTAAAATTCTGGTCAGGCTTTAAAAAGTACTTCTATCAAACATTAATTCTAAAGTATCAAATACAAGTAAATATGAATTTGCTATTAAACATGGAATGAAAGTAATTTCTAATTGAATAGATAAAGATAGATCTATTGGATTATCACTCATACCTTTAACCAACAATATCAACTGAGCTCCATGTGTTAAATTATTATATGGAGAATTTTCTTAAAAGAGATATGAAATTCTATATTATTCTATTATTGTTCTATAGTATTTTATATATCAGGATGGAATGTTAGTAGTGTAAACAATTAAGTTGACTTAGAAAATATCCAGTATTTAGTTACCCTTAAAAGATCCCAAATATGTCAGATATGTCATTTTGGATATATTAAATGCAACAGAGGAGCATAAACTAAATAAGCCAACAACAAATAGATTAATCCTAAAATAATTTGACTAAAAGGACTCTACAGGAGACAATGAGTGATTACCAATGAAATATGAATTTACTTTAAGTGTACTGTCTTCCTTTACTTTCCCAAACTTCAGCTCACCAACTTCAACTTACACTTATGAAAATACATGGCTTATCAGTGGTATCCTGACTCTGAGTAGAGGTGCCCTACATTCTAGTGTGCAGTGCTTTTACATATTTATAGATTTACAAAGCAGAGTCTAAGAATGAGCTATGATCACCCTGACAATTCCCATCCTGCATAGGGCACCTCCTGCTTCCAGAATGGGTAATCACATCAGGTCTAGAATGAATGTGAAGGTACCTGTATGGTAATCAAGACTTACCTTAGGTAAGTATTAATCAAATAGTATTTAGAGCATCTTAGAGAGTTCTCAGGGCAATTAGAATACTCTTAAGCCTCTCCTCCCTTGACCAAAAACAGAGATTTCCCTTCCCTTTCTTTCCCTTGTTTTAAATCAGTACTAATAAAAGAAATTCAGCAAACATAGATAAACAGAAATAACATTCAGTAGTCCATCTTGTACATGACTCGCAATCCATTAAACAAGTCAGTGACTAACATCACTTTAGTAAACATTATAAAGACAAATTAGAAATAATTTCCTAGCTTTTTATATTTTCTGATGCAGCAAAAGGTTAACAATAAGCTATTTTAACTAAAAGTATAAAGCATTTCAATTTTCCTTGTATGTATACATTTCTACTTATATTGTAGTGTCAATAGCTGTCTTTCAAATGATTGTAAGATGTTTTGAGAGGTAATGATAGGGGTTTTATAGATTGGGCCAGGATTTGGGTGTATGTCCCCACTAAGGAGAATTTTAGCTGCTATGTAGACCAATGTATGTAGGAGCTTGGTTATATGCATGTTGTAGGGTAGGGAGATACCTGATATATTAAGATGAGGGGGGATTGTGTATTTTGCATAGTTTAGAAGTGAGTTATTGAAAATGGAACTGCATAAGGGAATGTTGATTGATTTGAGTGGTGGTGGAAGGTGTTATATGTGGAGTGGAAAGGGGTTGGATAGCTAAGGATGGTATGGTACGAGGCGTTGTAAGTCACTACTATTAATACAAATAGGGTTAGAATTATTATGTGTGCTTTGTACAGAGATGTTCAAGAGGGGTGGAGAATGTTGGGTCTGATAGTTGTGGGGGATCTAGTAATGGTTTGCATTGTAGTTGACTTGGTTTAGTTTGAAAGGTACTGAGTTTGGTGTCAGAAAAGAAAATAGAGTGGGAGGGGTATGAGGGTAGGGTTTATGGAGTATGCCATGATTGGTTTTATGTGTTGACTGGGTGACTGAGAGAAGGGAGTGGTTATGGATCTATAAGTCTGAGGAAAGTGGGGGTGGGTGGGAATGGGGGAAGGGTGAGGGAGTGGAGTGAGTCCAAGTGTTAGCGAGGGTGAACAGAGTGGGTTGCACCCCTTTGAACACTGCAAGGCAAACAAAATAAATTTAAGTCACAGATGTCAAGAATGACATGCACATCCTGTGTCCAAACAGCTGTCTATAGGACTACAGATTGTGTGCAATCATTGACTCCAACTGTGATATTAATATAATGCAGACTGTATCAGCACACACCAAAGATTGCTGCCATATCCATAACAACACATGAGATGAAACAAAAACATGGGGTGGATTTGTTACATTATGAAAACAAATGCACAACCCCAAAGATAATGTAGACATCACATCCTATAACTATACCAAGTGGTATGTAACCTGTGCCCTGGTTTAGATGATATGTGGAACATCCACCAGCATGTGGCCACAGTGGTGACTACTCTCTTGTTCCTAGGCAAATACTGGGTTAGCTGCCCTTGTGAGCCATTTTAAGCCTAGACAATTTCACTCTAGTGAGAATCAAACCCAGCACCTTGTGTTTTTTAGGTAAACACCTTAATTATTACAACAGTCTCCCAACTGAGTATGTGAGGGACATCCACATCAAAGGCCATAAGTTACAGCGTTCATCACACCAATAACTTAGTACAGTGTACCCTTCTTTATGTACCTACACACACATCTTCCAGTGATGTCTAAGTGAAGGAAACCACCTTTGCCACAGTGAGCTCTCACACATCTTATTGGCTATACCTAAGTATTTGTTTTGTTGCATAAACATTACTTTCTGATAGTGCAGAACCCCCATCAAGGTGTTATACCAGATGCATGTGTGATACCTGTTCTGGTGATGCACACAGTACATACATAGCTGTTTGACAACATTGATGGATGAGCTATATTCATGACAGTGTGGATTATGCTCTCTCTCTCTCTCTCTCTATATATATATATATATATATATATATATATATATATATATATATATATATATATATATATATATATATATATATATATATATATATATATATATATATATATATATATATAAGCCATGCGCACCTGTCAACTAGCCTGGATTTATCATAATGTCATATTGAGGTACAGCTGTGTCACTCCTAACACCTCTAGCAGATGTTACAGTATCAGGACAGTGTGCTTGATTACCGTCATAGATTGCTTATGTCATAAGTGTTTTCATACAGAACCATCTGTGATCACTCTGAATCACATATGTTGTGTCAGGGACATGGTATTACTGGTGGTATTATTCTGATATTGTCCATGATTGTGCATGCTTCTGTTTACTGTTGTCCATGAGCCTGTAACTGCATGCTTCTGTTTACTGTTGTCCATGCGCCTGTAACTGTGTCCCACTTGTTGGAGACCTCTCGTGACATTACAGACATATTAAGGAAAATCAGTTTGCACAGCTTCACAATTGCACCCAACCCCAATTGTATATAACATCCCTGATGGATGTCTTCCCCATTGTTCATGTCAGGATGCTTATGTCTCAAAGACATCTTCACCATTGTTATATCACCTTGTCTGACAGTCACATAATATACATTTTCACTGTGCAGCCTGTAATGTACCATGTCTATATGTGATTAGTGTTCCTGCTACAACTGTCTTCCATTTACATGCCCTCATCTGCTGTACATTAAAATGTTTCACCTGTCCTCTTTCCCTGTGTTTATTACTACAGTTCATCTGTGTGTCCCTATTCAATACACACACTTCCCCTGACTGCTTATTTTAAATCGCAGTCCATGTACCCTTACAGATCATTTACACAACTTTTGTACAGAATGCCTGGAATGGGACTCCACAATACCCTGCACTGTATACACTGTCCTGTAATGTGTCTGGATCATATACATTACTATATGATAAACTCTGGTAATCAATGTGGCATTCATGCAATCCCACTAACCTTGTTTGCTCAGAAGTAAACAGGTTTGCTATCTGTTGCTTTACCCAGTTTTCTGGCTGGCTACACTTTTACCAGCCACAAAACCGCACTTGTTTACATTTAAACGTGGTGAGCGGCATGAATTTGTAATTACCACTATTGCTCACTGTGCAAACATGTAAACTTCATGTAGGCTTTGCGCAAAGTCTACACAGAGTTTTTTGAACAGTAGTCTATTTTGTGGCCTGGTGAATGACCATAGCTATGAAGTGCCTCATACAAAACAGTATGTACATGGCTTGTATCACTGGGTATGGAAAGTGTGATGTGCAGAGTAAGCAATTCACAGACATCAGCACTATCTGACTTCATTAGTATTCCCACTGAGCCAAGTGGCCAGTATTAGCTCAATACAAAGCATCTCCATCTTGTGTCAGACCACTTTCACACATATGAATCAAAATTTACTGGATTTGCTACAAAAGTCCTGCAGATGTATGGAGTATTACAGAGAGAAGGAAGCAGAACTGAGTTGGTGACGGAGCTGTTGTAGCTCTGCAATGTCTGTGGTGCCTGTCAGGGAGGGGGAGGGTCATTATATAGTTGCTTGTGTAACTGAGATATATGTCATGATGGACCACACATGGTGGGTATTCCCCATCACCTATGGCACATGCAGTCATGGCAGCACAGCACACACACACACACACACACACACACACACACACACACACACACACACACACACACACACACACACACCCTTAGTCTTTACATGTCACATGTATGGCCACCACACAGTCACGCAACACATTTATTCATGCCTGTGGGAGGGAAACAGTTGACACAGGCTATTGCATGGGATACCATGGAATTTAGAGTGGGCTACAGCCAAGACCCTACACACCAGTAAGATTATAGTGCCATATACATGGAGTAAATGGTAACTACAGATGATATTCGGGCGGATACTTTGAGCAGGGAGGTCATGAACAATAATGCATACATGATGTAGCCAAACACATACACCCACTACATAACATGCTTTGTCAGCAGCACTACAGCTACAGCCACCCAGGGAGGCAACATCACAAGCTTGGAGAATGATGTGCTGCTGCAGACTATCTGCATTCATCACTTGTGCCTACTGGTCAAAGATGCTGCAGTCCAGCAGGTTGGGGATCAGATCTAGCAGGGCAATATGCCAGATGTAAATGCCATGAAAGGCCATAACAGGTCCCTGCAACAGGTACAAAGGAGAGCTATAGATATGTTTTCCTGTACAAATCAGAAGGCTTGGAACATCATCTTGCACAAGACCATCACAGGAAATGGGCAACCAGCACTGGAGCTGTTGAGGTGCTGTTTATGTTGCCTTCTCGACAAAAGAACCAACCTCTCATATATGTGATGATGTGAGTGTGGATGCAGGCCACACACCTACCACCTGCATAAGCAATTCACCAAGTTTGTATTGACCACAGTACTATGGTATTACTCATGCATACTGATGAAATGGGGAGAGTATGACTGTCAGTGACCTGCACCTGTGTTCTGTAGGCATCTCTGGTCTGCAAGAGGAACATCCTGCCCAGTACGGTATGTGTACCAAAGTATTGTACAGCAATGTTTTCCATGTGTCTCACTATGCATGCCACATGGGTGTGATATAACTATATGTCTGTGTGCTCACACTGGTGTCATATTTCTCATGTATTCACAGGTGCAACTAGTGCTGGGCCCAGCACAGTGGGACAACAGAGGGCTGAAGATAACAAGGCATCATCAGTTGATAACACATAAACACTATCTGCAATATTCCTAAGGGGAGGGAACACCCACTTCTGCAGGTTCAGAGGTAGACATGAAGGACATAGCTGAGTGTACAGCCTCCCTATAGTCTGATGTAACACCTGGAGGACAGAGTTTCATATGGACTCCTTCTGTCTCACCACTTGACATAGTCTCTCATTTAGACACCACCTCTGATGGGATAATCCAGTTTAGGTGACAGATGCAGTGGAGTCTGACTCCACCATGATTCATGTGCTTTTCCTCATCTGTATGTGGCACACAGAATCATCCAGAAGATGTGCAAATCAAGCTTTATTCGCTGTTAAACTGGTGTGTGCACACTGTGCATACAGGAGGACATGCTCCATCACACAGTAACCTAGAGGAGTGGCACAATGAGATGATAAAATTATTGAAGTCACTGTTGGTGAGTGTTGCCTCCATAGCTTCATCCCTTTGGCATATTATGACTGTCATCCAGTCTGCCTCCATTGGCTTTGGGATTCATGGCTATGGAAGTGTGGGTGGGTCCAGACATAGGATGGATGTGTCCCATAACATAACACACAGACCATTGCAGGTGGGCAATCAGTGTTACTTGCTGAAACAAGACCTGAGGCTCCTGGGCTCATCACACATGCATGCCGGACATCACACCTACATGAATACAAGCAAGTTTTCATAGGCAGCAATAGTGTTGGTGGCTAGGAAATGTGTTAATCAGCATGAGCACACAGTAAACAAACAGGCTTGAATATGGGAAAACCTGTTACGTGTGGTCATTTGGACAGCATGAAGTGCTACATAAGACAAATAATGCATGCTGTACACAGACAGGGGAAGTGTACTGAGTGTACTGTGCACATTAATAAAGCATATGCATACATAAATAAGTAAGAGGTAATGTGAAACAACAAGGGCATGGACAATACAGGGGGTTATCATACAGGAAAGTGTACTGCGAACAATGTGCACAGAAATCAAAGAGATGTATATAGAAATATGTAAGGGAGAAGGGTAAATGTTCAAATTATAGTAAGATAATTGAAGTGAAGGTGCTTATGTCACAAAGACAAAATTTTAATAATAAAATTTGCAATACATATGTTATAATTAATGGTGGTCCTGAGGAAATATAGGAAAATAAAAGCAGACATGATATTAGAGGATGTGACATTCACACAAATTCACACTGTAACAGAGGGGAATTGCATGACATACGAATGCAGTTGACATGTTGAGTGGAGACGACAGTTCGCAAGTACAGTACATATATTATGGGATATTTGCACAGTGTGCATTTCAATATCACATGTTGGAAAATAGGAATGACTCAGATGACACAATCTACTTTTGCAAGAATAAAACCTATCCCATCAATGTCAGCACTGATGTGTGTATTAACTGTGTGCACCACAGAAATAAGCCTAACACCTGTACGAGGAGGATCACCCTTGAAAGGAATTATGCACCTCAATATTCTAATGGTTATACACCCCATATGTAGGTGTGTGTGGCCTTACAAATGTGAGAGCAGAGCATGACATATGTAATACCCTTTCCTAAGGCACTCCTGCCTGACACGGTTATTGCGCCAACAGATAAGGAAATGCAAACAACACACTATGATGCAATGTATTCCCCAGAGCTGTATATTGTCAGCATCTGCCACAGGAGGTAGCAATGAGTATTGTGACAAACAAATGAAATTAATCTGTGAATTAAGAAAGGATCTCTGATAATGACTGTCATATGAGTATGTCAGACTGATGGCAATTAAATGAGCATGCTCATGTGCACACAATTCTGATCAGCCCTATATCAATGTTCTGTGATCAAGCAAGGTTTCTATGTATGTCTGTACACATTCCACACAAGAACTGGAGCACATTCATGTATGCCACAGGACTCAATGCATGTTTCAAAGTAGCACTATCACCATAACATTGGGAGAACAAATGTTTACTGTCATGAAATTTGAACCTGCATTCACACGTGTTCACGCAACATATTCAGGGATAAGACTGATGTGATGTAATGTTTGTTGTGTGATGTCAGTGGGTTCAAACAAAAGGAAACCCTATGATAGAACTGAACATCAACTGAACATCAATTGTGCAACTCCTCCAAATAATAGTATGGATATTAATCACATTCACCACAGTGGAACTACTATCACTGCTGTTAAGCTCCACCTTTGTGAAGTCATTCAATCAGCTGTACTTTATTTGTCCATAATTTTTATCTGAAAAAAATGGATGGAGGAGGCCTGTGCCACTATATACATACAAAGTATAATTGGGGGGATGTCTTTCATGAAGAGCAATTACTCAATGCTGGTTTGGAACACTTAATATGCATTGAGAAAATCAATACCATAGTGGGATCAATGAATGTGCCATGGGTATAAGTGCATTGACAATTGTCATATGTATGGTTATGCAAAAGCATTGCATCATGTGTTGGAATCAAGGAATATGTGTCCCTGTAATTACTTAGACTGAATCTTGCTGTATGTCAGACAACATTGCCTGATGCTAGGCATACCCAAACGCACCTGCTGTTGTCTCTGTGATAGTAGAACAGCAATTATGTATAATGTGGATAGAATTCACTATTGGAACTCATGTCTTAGTTAGGCAACAAATTCAATTAGATTGTTTCATGTCCTCAGTCCTGAGGAGGTATCTCACTACAATTGTTATGGAACAACAATCTATTCAAATCATCAGGCTTCAGTACAGCCCTTCCAAATAAAATGTAGAATAATCTCTTGTAACAGGAAACAACATCTACACATGAACATAGCACATGTGGGTGACAACACCATTAACAACATGTACACTGACTGTAAGCAGTGACATTGGGATTTGAACTATATAGCTAACATCACAGGCTAATGAAGGTTTGCTGTAACACAAGTCCAACTACAGATTTATTTCACAGCTGTGACACTGCACATTTCAATGGATGAAATCACCATTGTGTATTACCATAATGTTTACACTAAAAAAAGTGATCAGCACAAGTACATCATATTGATATACCTCTTAACAGTATGAGGAAGAAACACACACTCACAGATGACAGTCATTTATGTATTCAAACTCCCTACCTGTATACTGAAACAATCGACACACAAGTATATTAAACACACATGCCACAGGAGGCCAGAGTGTATGTGAGACACACTGCATTTTGGAAAGGATGACATCAGCTGTATCATTCAAAGGAAATGTGCATTCAAAAGTGACTTCTGCTGCTATGTGGAATTGTAAATGTTGTCAATACTAAGAGGTGTGAGGCACTCCTTCATCAATTTACATTCACGCACAGAATCATGAGAGTCCCACTGCTGTATTCAAACTCCCTACCTATTGACTGACACAATCTAGAAACAGCTCTGTCATACACATGTACCACAGGAGAGGTCTGACTTTAATGGAGCGAGAGTACATTATTGAAATGATGGCCTCATCAGTGTGTTGCAGACAGTATGTGTTCCTGGAGAGAGTGAAAAGGGGATATGGGATTGATCTGATAATGTAAATGTTTCTCAAGAGTGTGAGTCAAAAGACCACATCTCTTGAATTACTCTTCCAGTGATACTATGGACCCACAACCACATACAAGTTGATTGTTGTGAGATTAGAACACTCTACCTATGCAGTTATACAATCTAGAAACACAGTACTTATGCAAGCACCGCCACAGAAGTCTGACTGTTATTGTGTAAGAGTGTACTTTATAGAGGATGACATCAGTGTGGTACTGCAGAGAAGATGATGTTGGCAGAAGGGTCTGATATTGATATAGACTCACCTACAGTATAAAAGTGTCTCAGGACCACTACTTTATTGAGACTGGCAGTAGTTAAGGTCATATTTGTACTACTATATATATATATATATATATATATACTAGAGAACAGAGTACTTAAGACAAGTGGCACAGCAGAAGTTTGACATTTATAGTGTGAGAGTGCACTTTGTAGAGGATGACATCAGCGCTGTGTCTCAGCGAAGATGATGATGGCAAAAGGGTCTCACATTGCTGTAGACTCACCCTGCAATGTAAAAGTAACTACAGGTGACTACTTTACTGAGGCCAGCAGTAGTTAAGGTCATATCTACACAACTCCACACACACACACACACACACACACACACACACACACACACACACACACACACACACACACACACACACACACACACACACACAAACACACACAAGCTGACTGTTTATAGGATCTAGAGGACAGAGTCCTTAATTCAAGTACCACCACAGAAGTCTGAATTTTATAGTGAGAAAGTGTACTTTATGGAGGATGACATCAGTGTGGTGTTGCAGAGATGATTATGTTGACAGAAGGGTCTGAGACTGATGTGGATTCACCTTACAGTGTAAAAGTAATTCCAGGCTACTACTGTATTTATTTATTTATTTATTTATTGACATTTGATTACCTGGAAAGTCTGTCTGGTTAGAAGCCCATTTTCAGTGGATGTCTGGGGAGAAAAGCTCCAAATTATTACAAAACATTTTAAGAACAATAATTTTACAATCTTCAAAAATAAAAATAAAACATCTGCAGTTTAAATAATTATAACAAATTAGTGATAATGAAAAACATTGGTTAAGAATCTATGCAAGTTATATGACAATCATTTGATATTTATAGAAATTGTAGACAATTTGTAGCGAAATTAAAGGTAAATTAGTCTAATATAAACAGGAACTGCAATATGAAATGACGGAAAAACAGGCTTATGGTATATTTAGAGAGATAGTCAGAGAAGAGAATTTGATAGAAGTAAGGAAGTAAGTGAAGAAAGGAGAGTAAAAAGGTATAAGGAATGAAAAGATATGTAATCACATTTAGGGATATAGCTTATCCTGGTTTTGAGCAAGAACATAGACAGATTTTAGCTAGGAAGTTTTTCAGAATGGTTTTGAAAGATTGGGGGGGGGAGTATTGACCTGATAGATACAATAAGGAGTTCCAGGCCTTAGCAACCTTTTATGAGTGCAGTCAATGCCCAGCAGATTTGATAGATTTGTAGATAGACAGGAGTTTTTGGTCACTGGATCACAATGACCGACTGGGAACATAGTTGTATATAATGTTTTTTAGTGCTGGACAGGCATATGGAAACTGGATAATTTTATAGGTGGTAAGAAGTTGTGTATATGTTAGTTGATGAGGAAGTTCTAACCAGTTTTAGGCATTTTAGTGCTATACAGTGATGGGTTCTGAAAGGGGTATTTGGTGCAAATTTAGCATTATTCAAGTTTTCATTTTTGTGAAGCCTGGAGATTAATAAGGATGGGATCACCATAAAGACGTGGGTGGATAAGATAAGTAGTGGCAAGTATAGTTTTAGTTGCTTCAGTGAGAACGTTTTTGGCTCTGTAAAGCATCCCTAGTTTTTTATGAGCTTTTCTTATGCAATTTTGTATATGCAGGTCGAATGCAAGCTTATCATCCAGTAACACCCCTAATCATTTGCTAAGAGAGGTGACTTAAGTGGTTGTATTATCAAGAGAGAGTACTTTAAATTTTATTTTTTTTCATGAGAGAGGGATTTAGGGGAAAAGTAGTATGTTGGCGTGAGCTGTGAGTTATGAAGCCATGTTCAGTGCCTGTTAAAGCTTCCTGTGTAATTTTTTGGAGGTGTACCATGTTGTCAGATGTGCAAATGAGAGTGGAATTATCTGTGTATTGTATTAGGGTGGCCTGTTGTGTGTATGTACAGACAGTATAGGCAAAAATGTTACAGAGAAGAAGACCAAGGATAGAGCCTTGTGCCACTACAGTGGTGACTGGGAGGTAAGGAGAGAATGTGCAGTGCCATTTTCCTGACCGATACCTATTGGACAGGTAGCTTTTGAATCACAGAAGGGTGTGCTGAGAACCTGGTGAGGACATTTATTGAGACAAGCAGCACTTAAGGTCATAATTACACAACCCCATACACACACAAACTGACAGCTGTGGGATTAGATTATCTTATCTAGCGGCATAATCTAGAGGACACAGTACTTAATACAAGTGCCACAGCAGAAGTCTGATTTTTACACTCTGACAAGGCAGTGTAGATAGTGTTAGCTTCTTAGTCTGTGTCAGAGAAGATACTGTGAAGTTGAAGGTTTTGTGCAAATCCATATTTGCTGATATGAAGGAATAAGGGAAATGTTATGATCAAGAACACATACCTTCCTACTGCTGACTTACGTCAGCTATGTTGTCATTAATGTGTATTGCAGAACTGAGAGTAACATATACCTACCTGTCTTGTGTAGATGAGACACACACAGATGTGAAATACAGGATGGACAATGAATCATTCATGGATCATCAGGTTATGATGAAGTCATGTAAACCTTAATGATATTAGCAATAGTATGTGCCCATCCATGGGCAATGTGGACTGTAAATGCAAAGCAATACTTAATGTTCCAATCCAAGATAGATAAAAAAATGATGATTTACGTGTGTCAAGGCTGTATGTGGTTGTATATCATTTGTAAGTGTCAGTGCTGCAGTGCAGACCTAACAGTCCAGAATGAAGTGGTCAGTTAACCACACAGATCACTGAATTTTACACAAGTACATTAAACAATTTCCAGGCAGGCAAGGAAGTAATTTAGTCCATTAGCAATACTTATTTCCATTCCAAATGTCTTCCTAAAGTGCAATGCAGATAAATGTATTTGCCCGGATGTTTGCAAAATGTTAGCACATGTGTGATTATACTTTGATTTTGTGTTGAACTTGGACTGTGAAGTACCAGTGTTTAGTGGTATTCAGTGGTGCATCCAGCCAGCTTTTGCACAAATAAGAATAACAGAGGCAAATTTGTGATCTCTATTATATGCACAACAGATCTGCTTTATTATAACATGTTGCATACTTATGCTCTGTATGTTGTATTATACCTCTCCATGTTAGCTCAAAAGCTCAATTCGGAAATGAAGTGTAATGCTTGCCTTTCCCATTTGTTTGATGGTACTCTGTAATCAAACAGGCTTACTGCTGAAGGAAAAAGCAAAAAACTTAAAATTGGTTTGACTTCTATAGTGCAAACAGGCTTATGTGTGATGTGTAGCCATCAGCACTCTGGAAAGTACCTAGTAGAGAAAATCCATTTGTCAACCTAGCTTTCTCTGTGGCTCAAGGTGTAAGCTCACCAAGCAAAATTAAAAAGCAGGGTTTGACTCCAGTATGTACATAATTTTCCAAAAAGAGTCTGACTGTGATTATATAATAACATTTTAACATGACTTTAAGAATACAGAGGAATGATTATTATAAATATGTTGCCTAGGTGAATTGCATGAGTAATAGCTATTAAAATAATATTTTATACTTAGAACATATGAGACATGCTTCAAGTGAAATCACAAGTGAATTGGGTGTACAATGCTGTTCCTTTACTCTGTATTCTGACAGCACAGCATGTTTAAGCACCTTTGCATGAGGAAAACTGGACTACTGCAGGTGATAGCAACAACTGACTGGGTTTTGCCACAGGACATGAACAGCCATCCACAATCACTCAGTATTGAAACACAATCCCAAACTCTGTGCAAAGGTTGAGGACAGAAAATAAAGCCTTTCTTATGGGCCATTTCTGATTATGTGTGTTGTGTGATTCTATATTTTGACCTGATTAAATGTGTGAACATGGGGTTGACAAGAATGTGGTGAAATGGGGAGGGGGCAAGCAGAGAGGAGAAAACATGAGAAAGAACAGAGGAATTTGCATCAAGGTAGTCAGACATAACCAAAACTATCCACTTCTTCACAACATAAATGTAGAAGTGTTGCCAGAATTTGCAGAATTTGAAATCTCACCTCAACAAAGGTAGGTGACAACAACAGAATGATGTTGCACAACCAGTTGTATGAAATCAAGTTCACACAGATAAAGTGGAGAGTTATGTATATATTTTTTTTACTTGTTTTTACTTCCAGAGAGAGAGGAATGTTGGGGAAGGTGGTTATGAATGTGAGGGTGAGGTAGGAAGGTTAGGTGAGGGAGCAGGCCCAGACATACAGGACAAACAAGACAGGCAAGGATGGTGATGGACACAAAAGGCTGGGGAACACCATGATTGGGGATAGGTAGAGGACATCGGAGGTGCACCCACATCAAGCCTGAGAACAATAAGAATGTAGTCCTCACCCTCAGAACTTTCATCAATGTCTCCTGTCTCAGTTTGCTGTATTAGTGCTCAACATGGCATCATCTTGGCAATGTGACAAAGCACCTTTTTGACACAGCCATTTCAGGCACCAAAGCCCTTTTCCATTATACCTTCCACCAACCCTGTCAGCTCTTTGTGGGTGACAAAAATCAACACCTCCTTAATACAACTCCCAGAGGGTACAGTGCACCACCTGCCAGGGCAGAGCTTACTGATGCAGATGGGGTAGATAGGGCAGGGTTGTAGGGGCAGCACTGCCAGCTTGGGACTCTGAAGTGCTGGGTGTCAGTGCGGCAACCTGTGAAAGGATGGTGGGCCAATCCACAGAGGTTGGCCTACCTCTCTGTGCTGCATGTTAGTTTTTGTAAGCAGAGATGTATGATAACAGAACATTTTTAAGCCATACAAAATATCCCCCCAAAATAAGTAAATAACCAAATGAGAGAGAAATGGATGGGGGTGAGACAAAAAAGAGAGGGAATTAGATCCGTGGCATATCACATGACTATATAATTTCAGAAAAGAAACCGTTATGATTATCCAATCTATACACTTTGTCGCATCCAGGTATGATAGGAAGATCTTACTCTGTTGTACCATTAACCAATTACATTGTTGTAATATCATAAATACAACTATTTTTCCAGTGTTGATATATTGCATACAATTAGAATATTTATTAGGGTTACAGTAAGACCTGATGCATACATACCCCATGCCTCTCTGAGGTGATTTAACCTCTCTTGAGGCACTTCATGGTTCACTGCAATGTCTTCAGCAGCTGTACAACAGAGAAGAAGAGACATGAAAGCATATTGAATAACAGTGTTGGCTGCATTCCGCATTCTACAGCATTTAATACTGATGGGTCAGTATATTTACAGAACTGAGGGTTGTCAGCAGTCCTACACAAATCTTCTCATCAGCTAAGGATGTCTGTCTTTTGCTGTTTCAGGTCACTATAGTGGAGACAACTATTTTCTCCAGTGCGTGTGATACCAGTTGCACTGGAGACAGCCTTGGCTAAACTGTTCCAAGCTTCAGTCCTATACTGAGATCCAGTATAGTCCCCCTGCAGAAGCCTATGGCTGCTGTGTTTCACAAGGAATGCCATAAATATCTTAGACTTCTCAACATCCCATTTTTGTGCTTTAAATTCAGCATCAGATGTGAAAATTCAGCATCAGATGTGAAAATTACTGAACCTACACACATTGCCAACATACTGGCTGACAGGTTCAGTGCAAACTTCTCCCCCAAAAGGAGAGATATCTATTCCAGAGGATTGAAACATCTCGCCCAGGTGAGAACTGCCCTCACTAAGGCAAAAAACACAGCATCCATGGGACGGATGGTGATGAACTCAATGAGGAATTAAACCCACAGTTAGGACAGCTGTTTAATCTTAGCCTCACCTCAGGATTAGCTTGACAAGCCTTATCTGCAAAGCCATGGAGAGGATCATAATGGAACTCATAAATAAAGACATAGGGAACTTGCAGACTTTGGATCCAACTCAGTTTGGCTTTGTCAAAGGCAGATCCTGCCTCTTAAACTTGGTTGACTTTGAGACAGTCACCAAGGCCATTGATGAGGAAAGGCAGTCCATACAGCCTACCTCGACCTGGCAAAGGCCTTGACACAATACCCCACTCAGGTATCATCGAAAAACTCATCAGCTTGAATGTAAACCCATACATCACAAGATGGGTTGCAAACTGGCTAAGTGACAGAACCCACAGGGTCAGAGTTGCTGGAGCCATGTCAGACTCAAAGCCTGTCACAAGTGGTGTCCCACCTCAGTCCTGGGTCCACTCTTGTTCGGCATCTACTTTTCTGAAGTACAAGCAAACACAGGAGGGTTATGGCTGACAAAGTTTGCAGATGACTGCAAACTGAAGCCATACATCTGACACAGATATCCTCCAGAAGGGCCTCACAGAAATGGATAACTGGTGCCAGAGCCATGGCCTGAAGTTACCAAAAATGCATAGTCATACCCTTTGGGAAAAACAAGGCTACCTAGCTACCATATAGGTGGGAATCCACTGAGCACAGAAAAAGTCATCAGAGATCTGGGGACCCAGGTTGACAGTAGCCTTTAGTTTGACACTCATGTTGCTAAAGTAGTTAGGAAAACCTTCTATATCACCCACCTGATCATGAAGGGATTCACATCTAGATCAAGTGTACTCATCACTTATTAGACCTATGATTGAGTACAATGCAATGTATCTGACCAGACACCTGCTGCAGCTTGAAAGGCCCCAAAGTTCCTCACCAAAAGGATAAAGGGTCTCAAAAGACTGAAAGAACTCCAGCTCTATTCAGTCTCGACATATAAGGCCATGTCAAACCCAGATTTGATGAATATGCTTCACCTCAAAATCTAGATCCGCTGGAGGGACAGATTCATCACCCAGAGACTCGGTCTTGTTCAAGAGGAATCTTGACCAATGGATGGGAGATTGCAGATATACCCCAGGGATTACTTCAGCGTCACTGCTTGACAGAGGCACAGCAAAATGATAGGCATAGTTTTCTTATAAATGCCCTTGGGCAGATAGCCTAGTATGAACCTATGAACCTATGAACCTAATCATCATTTCCCATACCAGCCATGCCTGCAGAATTCAAGCAGCAAATCTAAGGAGGCATAATGGTCAATGTGTTTACCTTACAAATGCAAGGTACAAGGTTTGACCCTTACATGGGTTAATTAGCTGGGTTTAAAATGGTCCAAAAGGGCAGTTAGCCTAGTACTAATCAATGAGCCTATGAAAGTCTGAATTGGTGCCAAATTCCAATTTTAATGGTTAGTGTTCAAACATGGAAAACCATGCCAACTGCATTTGCAGGATGGTATGCACAGAGAGGCATTTGTAAAGAAAGCAGAAGGTATTTTATCAAACAGCAAAGAAGGTATGAAACATGGCAGTGAGATTTGCTATATGTGATGCTCAGCATATTCACACTTTTTTAGATGGTCAACATTGACAGCCACTGACTTCGGGTGGCCACGGTGGTGCAGTGGTTAGTGTTGTCACTGCAAAGCAAGAGGTTTTCTGGTTCAATTCTTGGCTGGGGTGCTTTCTATATGGAGTCTGCATGTCGTGCTTGTGGTTGTGTGGGTTTTCTCTGGGTGCTCCAGTTTCCTCCCACATTCCAAACACATGCAGTATGTGAATTGGACACTATAAATTGGCTGTAGGTGTGAATGTGGATGTGAATGAATGATATGTATGAACTACCATGGCAGGGCTAGCCACCTGTTGGTGTAAATCTTGGCTCATGATGAGTGTCATTGTTGAAGTGACACCCTGACCCATGGGAAAAAGGGGTTGAGGATGGATGAACACTGACAGCCTCAAAGGCTTGGTGTTTTTTGTGCTTTGAATGACTTGGCACATAACTTGCTGGAATTACACACTAGAAAGTTAGTTGATCAATGTGCAGGAATCAAACCTAGGAAAGAAATGATGCACAATTTCAAACAAGGTGATTATTTGTCAGTGCTAAAGGGGGACTTGTTTTCAGCTATCTCTATTATAGATAAACTGAATTCAGTATGAATGGAAATTTGCTCAACATAGGCCTGTAAGTGTGTGACTTTAGGAAGTCCTGTGAAATGCATTCTCATGAAAGAGGCAGTACTGATGTCTGTAAATGTATGTCTGATGGACATTCATGAGCTGATTAATACAGGCTGGGGTATGGTACATACATACCACAATACACATACTGTCTTAAACACAGAGTTGAGCTATGTGAGGATAGAAGATGATTTTAACTTAAGTATTCTGCCCATCATAGATATGCAAGTGCATTTTTATTCCATTATCAATATTATCCTGTTTCAACAATGACACACACATTCAAATGTGTTCCTTAACTAAATCAGTAATGACATATGCTACTTAGAAAAAATTATTTATCAAAGCATTAATGAGACGTATTGCAATACATATAATTATGATATCCATTTGTATGTAGTGTTACCTTCCTAATCAAAGTGTCATTAGAAATTGCATTCTGACACCCATTGTTAAAATAAGTGCTATCTGGATTTGAACCCTGTATCATCTGTGCTTCCCCTTAAAGTCAGTATACATACACCTTGTGCCATACAGACAGATGCACAGTAAGTGGACTTGGTACTATTCAGAGTACTGATGGCCATGCATTGCCACTAAGCCTATTTAAGCTACAGAAGGTTCCCCAAATAAAATGTTTCACTTTTTCCTTGAACAGGTAAGCTTGATTGTGCTTCACTCAGCAGCAAGCAAATATACTAGATAGGAAAAAGAAAAAAAAGCATTTGAAGTTCTAATGAAAATAAGTCATAACTCTAGAGTAATAATTTCTGCAATCCCTTCACACAGTATGGATTTGAACCCCAGAGCAACTCTGTTAAGGTGCCAAAGCCACTGCATTCATAGCTTTGTCCACAGAAAGAGGTATACAGCATGTGCACATCACTAACTCATTGGTAATATCGCACAGCATTGAGAAAACTATTTCAACTAATGGAGATTTCAGAAATAAAATTGTTCACTCTTACATTCACCTGTGAGCCCTGTTTGCGCTCTGTTAAAGCAGTGTGGAAATTACACAGGCAAAATGACACATATAGCAATTTATATTCCCCACAACAAAACACAATCTGCACTTTTACATCTGTTGCAAACCTTCCAAGTAGCATGTGGCTTCAAACCTGTATTCTCTTTCTTTTTTCTTTAAAATCTTTTCATTTACCCCATGTGCTAGAATGATACTTGGATGCAATGTAGAATTTCTTCTCTTACTGCTGTTCAGAGTACTGAAGCAAAGCACACCTGTGCCACTGTGAAATGCACTACTGATGGCAAGAAAAATTAAATTTCTCTGTTTGTACCTAGGGCATTGGACTATTGTTCACTGCTTCAAAATGCTGTCACTCAAGAGTGTGCCAAAAATACGTGCAAATGAAGAACACAAAAAATAATAGATAATTGTCAGTAGTAAGAAATATAGAGTAATAATAATGAAAAGGCAGGATTGTAAGTTTCCCAGATCTGCGTGTAGTACATCCTGATCATATACTGAGAAAATATGCATTGATGCTGTCAGACAGCACACTATGTAGATATGAACCCTCAATTCAGTGTATTAACAGCATATATTCAATTATGTTTCTTATCTCTGTTTACCACCAACACAAGACCAGAAACATTCCTTTCTCATTTGCTTAAATATGTCTGATAAACATGATCTACTGACATATATTATATGCTATGAATAATCATATTAATGTGAGGGTGCCAACATTGCCAGTTATTTCTTCTCTTTATTTTCTGAGCATCTTCCCCTCTTCTCAGCTAAACTAGTGCAGTGTTGCAGTCAGTTAAATACATCTTTATTTATAAATGTAATATAACTGATAAGCATTTCAGACACTCTTTGAGCAGAGGATGGCTAGTGTGCCCTTACTACAAGGATAGCATTGTTGTTAAGGTTGTTCTCATAGCTCTCAAGGCATCTACACTTTTTATTTTAAACCTATACTGCATGATACAAACAGTTCAGAGAGGAATCACTTCAATATTGCTTATTGTTATAATCAAAACAATCAGTAACACTTGCAAGCCATTAGTAGCTAACAGTTGTTATTGCTCCTCCCTACAGTCCTAGGGGGTTTGCATGCAATCCTGTAGCTACCTGCAGTGTGTTTATATCCTCTAAACCAAGTCATTTTTCTTGTATTCGGGAACGCTAATGATCTCACACCTCATTTGCATCTTCAGAGTGCTCAGAGTGCTTAATATACCCCAGGATTCTGTAAACTCCCTATAGGAATAGCGTTATTCCTTCACAAAGAGAATGGTGTCCATGTCTGCATCCCCCTTTCAGCAGCACACGTTACATATTAATGAAGGCATGCTACTGAGACGGAGCCACAGACATCGATACTGAATGAGTGCTAGGGGGTGTGTTACAGTGCCCGCAGATCTGTAACATGCCCCCTGCACTGACAAAGTGTTGTACGGCACTTTACAAAAGAAAAACGTGTCTGCAGACACTGAAATAGTGAATGGCAAGTGGGATTAATGCAGGGGGAATGTGACAAGTACTGTCACACACCCCCTGCATTGTGAAAGTGTTGTATGGCACTTTACATTAGAAAACAGTGTCCATGGACACTGAAATTATGAATGGCAACTGACCACGGTGGTGGTGCTGTGGTAGCGTTGTCGCCTCACAGCAAGACATTGTCCCATTCGATTCTCAGCTAGAGCATCTTCTGTGGAGACATGCATGAATGGGCATGCCTTTGTTGAAGGTTGTGCGTTAGGGCCGGCAACTCAGCACGTAAAAATCAACTACCAATGATTAGCGGACCGGAGTTCCGCTGTGGTGACCCCTAACCAGGAAAAGCCAAACAACACAACAACAACAACAACAACAACTGAATGCAATGCAGGGGGTGTGTGACAGGTACTGTGACACACCTCCTGCATTGTGAAAGTGCCATATGGCACTTTACAAAGAAAGTGTCCTTGGACACTTCATACAAAAGCTCAAAAATAAAGAACAGCTTTTAAATATTGTCCTTACACACTTAGAAAGTTGATAGAATGACAGGTCTTGCATTAGAATGGATTTTCTGAAGACTATGATGTGTGAAACTCAAATGTCCCTCAATATTTTCTAACTGCAGTCCTTAATGATTTGTCAGTGATTTCCCAGGGAAACACAATCCCATGACAAACGGTCCAAGAATATGAGGCACAAATTTGGACATCATGTGAAAATCTGTACAATTGAGAGGCTTAGGAATGTGAAGTCACGTCATGTAGGGGGGTGTCACAGTATTTGTAACACAACCCCTGCATTGTAAAAGTGCTTTACAGCACTAAAACAAGAAAGAGATTGTCCCGGGACACTTTTCTAATAATGTGAAGGTTAACAGTTTAAATTTAAATTAATGTTGAATTTTTTTTTCTTATTTTTCCTGAAAGATTAAGCATAGCTAAGCAGGTTTACAGGGTTGTTGCCTTTCTCAGCAGTCCTTAAACTTAACAAGAAGCTATATACAAATGTATAGCTGAATTTTGCACAGTTGAGTTACCTTAGTGTCTAGTGTCATGGCTTGGCATGTAGTAGGTGCACATTTCGAATACCAAGACAAGCCATTCAGCTTTTACATGGGAAAGCAGTTTTATATTATTTTTTATTTTATTTAATGATGTAGTAATTGATATTTGTTAACTAGGGTAGTGTAGCTGGTCCGAATTCCCAGTGTCAGTGGAGATATAAGGTGAAAAACCCCATTTAAGCACAAGTGTCCCATACAGTACAGTCATACCCCAAGGTAATGTAATGAAAACACATAGGGGGAGGTCATGTAAATTATATGACTGGTCACTGATATTCCAAAATGAGCATGCTGATTGTTCAGCCCAGTGTGCCCATTGTAAATTCTTGAATATACCAATGGAAAAAGGTCCAGTTGCCCCAAATTTATTCCATTGCTATAGACTGAAATTTTATTTTTATTTTTATTGAAAAAAAATGTAATCTGGACTCCAGACATAGCAGAGAGACAGGACAGAGAAAATACTAGGAAAATCAGGTACATTATTCAAAACTAAAGACATGTACCTGATTTTCCTTTTATTTCCTCCATTCTGTCTCTTTCCTACCCCTAAACTGTCCGACATTCTTTTTGTATATATAAAAAAAAATTAGGAAAGAAAACTGGAGCAATGGAGACCTTCTATTCTGCATTTCTTCCTTTGCAAAACACTGATGTACTGAGCATGCATGGGAATGCAAGTCACATACGCATGCGCAGTACATCAGAAAAAGCCCCAGGATACTGGAAAAAATGTGGAAGGACAGCATGGCAGTGGTATACAAAGACATTTATTTAAGGAAAGTAAATATTTTCTCTTCATTGTATAATAGCAATAACCGATGATGTTGGTGTAGTATATTAAGATTTACCCATGGTTGCCTTTATTTAATCACTCGGGCTTCACCCTCATGATTAAACCACAACAACCATGGGTAAATCTTAATATACCACACCAACATCGTCGGTTATTGCTTAAGTAAAATATATACACGTAATAATAATGTGTCAGTGATGAGTAATTACTATTCAATTTTGACTTCTTTTTTAAATGAAAATGTTTGTTTGCTCTTAGCCCAGTTTTGTTAAGTACTACTAAGCCAAGCTAAGCAATACTTAAACAGGACTTGTCTGAGGAATACTTAGCAGTGCTCAGCTCTCCTTATCTGGTATAAGCATTGCTAAGAAGTCCCATTCTAAGTAGCATTCAGCTCAGCTAAGTCGATTTGCACATTACTAAGCACTGCTCAGCATTTGCCAACTTAAGCACTGATCAACTCATTTAGTGGGTTTGCGCACTGCTCAGCTTTGCTCAGCATTTTTGAAAATGGTCCAATGATGGCAAAGAGAGGGAATATGGTCTTATTTAAACCACACAGGCAGGAATAAAGGCAGAAAAATGATGAGGTTAAAACTACCAACATAACAATCGCAACAAAACCCTAATTAAAGGTCATGCTGCTAAATGCTAGGAGTCTAAACATGAAACTGCACTCATTGCAAACAGTCTTAACCATGGAAAATGCTAGCATCTCTGCAGTCACAGAAACCTGGTTCAAAGCTGTGGAGAGCACCCCAGCCATACCGTGTTACTCATCCTATCATACATTCAGACCCCAAACTGTGGGTAGTAAAGCCAAATGAGGTGGAATTTCAATATATATTAAAGACGTACACACCTCCAGACTGGTATGATGCACAGGAGACACTCCAGGTGTATTTAACCATTGACATGACCCCTATGCAAATAATAGCTACCTACCTGTCCACAAATCTGACCCAAGATGCCCAAACTGCCTATCTATACCTCTTTGAATCTATCAAGATTCAACCCTTTACCCTGATCCTGGGTGACTTTAACTACCCAAACATAGACTGGAAGTACTACTCATGCCAGAACACAAATGCCCAGAGATTCCTTGATTTTGTCAAAGCAAATGCATTGGAACAGCTAGTCAATACCCCCACAAGAGGTGATAATATCTTGGACTTGGTATTAACCAATATAAGTAACCACTGCAACATCCCTGCAGTACCATCCTCCCTTGTAAGATCAAACTATAAAGCTGTCATGTTTGAAGTCACCATCTCCCGTGACCCCCCTCTAGCTAGGGTCAAACAAAAAAACTTTTCCAAAGCTGATTACAGCCTTCTGAGGGATGGTATAAACAGCTTCACAGCCCCCTTCCCCTCTGTAGGAACTGGCACCAGTATTCAAAACTATACCAAATTACTATACAAACATTTATATAGATGCATGGAATCAGGAATACCTGACAGGACTAAATCATCCTCCACAAGGAAGAGTAAACCTGTCTGGTGGACATCTGCAATAAATATACTCAATAACAAAAGAAAAAAATTGCTGTCCAGGACCATGAAGGAGCAGGTGCCCAATTGGAAGCAATTTCTCCTTAGCCTAAACAAGCAAATAAGAGCACTAGTTAAATCCTCCAAAGCAAACTTCAAGTCCAGATTGGCCACATCTACTACATACAGTCATAAGGCCTTCTTCACATATGTTCGTAATCTCAAAGGTAGCACCCAGATCTGTTTAGAACTGGTGGTCAAGGACACCACATATACAAATACCGTAGATATAGCAAACCTGCTGTCTGACAGATTTTGCAAAAATTTCACCACTCTGTCCCCCATCAGTAAATCAGGACATTCCCAGTACCTGCCCCCTTACTCTTATATCTAGGGACCAGGCCATCACTGCTCTCTCAAAGGCAAAATATACAGTCTCCATGGGACCCGATAACATCCCAGACTGCATCCTACATGAACTCAGGCAGGAACTTGCAGCAGCATTAGGCGCTCTATTCAACCAAAGCCTGACTACCGGCTTTATCCCAGCTGAGTGGAGGACAACCACTGTCATCCCTTTACACAAAGGTGGATAGTCCACCAATCTGGGAAATTATAGACCCATCAGCCTAACTAGCCTGATCTGCAAGGCCATGGAATGGATTATCATGGACCTCATTAACAAAGACATTGGCAACCTCCAAACACTCAATCCCACACAGTTTGGCTTCATGAAGGGGAGGCCATATCTGTTACATTTGGTTGACTTTTTTGAGACAGTCACCAAAGCCATGGAAGAGGGGAAGACAGTGCACACTGCCTACCTTGACCTGGCCAAATCCTTTGACACTATTACCCACTCAGGCATAATAGATAAACTCTCTCAACTAGACATCACTCCATATGTTACCAGATGGGTAGCTAACTGTCTCAATGATAGAACCCACCTAGTCAAAATAGGGGAAGCCACCTCAAGCAGGAGACCAGTATCGAGTGGTGTACCCCACAGTTTGTTTCTGGGGCCTCTGTTATGTGGGATATACTTTTCTGAGATACAGGCCAAAACCAGTGGGCTATGGCTGACCATGTTTGCAGAAGACTGCAAACTGGGAGCTGTCATCAATTCCCCTAGTGGTGTGGACATCCCCCAAGAGTGTCTCAACCAAACAAATGACTGGTGCCAGAAACATGGCCTCAAGCTGCATACAAAAAAATGCATCATCATTCCCTTTGGGGAGAGAGATGTCCTCACAAATTATCACATTAATAACAATGTCCTAAGCATACAGTAAGTTTTGTGGGATTTAGGCACCTAGATTGATAGCAACCTGACTTTTGACCACCATGTTGCTTCCATTGAAAGGAAAGCTTCCTACATGGCCCACCTCATAAGTAAGGGTATCGAATTCAAGGACAAGGAGGTCATAACATCCCTGTATTCTTCCCTTATAAAGCCCATTATTGAGTACAACACCCTATTCGGCAGCTGGAGAGACCATAGAGGTTCCTCATCAGGAATATCCAAGCTCTCAAAAATCTATCATACACAGATAGGCTAAAAGCTCTATTCCTCCACTCTGTGTCATACAGACTCCTCAGAGGTGACCTCTGTCTGGCATACAAGACGATCTCGGTCCCCACCTTGATGGGACTGCTGCATATCTGCAAGTCAAGCTCCACTCGAGTAACCTGCACACGTGGACTCAAAATGGTCTGTGACATCAATAGGACTTTTTGGCAGGATAGATTTGTGTCCCAACGACTCCCTATCTATGGAATAGACTCCCTCTCCATGTCAAGCAGAGTACCTCTTTACCCCTTTTTAAGTGCAACCTAGATAACTGGTTGGGAAATAGAAAATACATCCCCGGGATGCCACCCGTGTCCCTGCTGGATAGGGGCATTGGGTGCTGATTTATCTCTATATGGGATAAATTCTTGGCTAGGATTATAAGGCCCTCAAAGCCAACAGCCTAGTAAGTTCCTATGACCTTATGATCCTGTGAACCTGTTAGAGTTTGATCCATGTAGGAAGTATGGCAGGTGCAGGAGAGTGAGCAAGCTTTCGGGCACAGTGCTGAGGCATCCTTGAGCCCAGGGTCATAGCTGGGCTCCTTGTGAAGAACCATGATAACGAACTGCTGCAGGGCCAATACCAGGGCTCAGAATACAAGTATGTGGCCTGGGACCATCTGGCATGTGAGCTTACCAGTGCCACAGGCATCCCCCAAACTAGTGAGCAGGTCTGTCATCATTATGATGAACTGAGATGGAGGAAGGGGATGCTCTTGGCCCAAAGGATCCAAGATGCTCGGGCCCAGAATGCCCCAGAAGTTTGTAAGTACATTTACAGGTGATATATCAAATTATAATATGAATATCTGATAGACAGGTATGCATAATGATGTGTATTCTCCCTACAGCTGCAGAGGAGAGAGCTCGTAACATGGAGGGCCATGCAGGATGACTAGTATGAGACTGTAATAGGTGGAGACTGCAAATATATAATGTGCAAATGTGTATGGGCTGGGTATGCAATGCAGCAACCTGCTATTGTCTGTACAGATCACACATAATCGCATCCACTAGGGGTTAAATGTGTACACCTGCATGCAAAGTAGTAATACGCAGTTCACTATCTATCACACATGACACTGTGACACTCCACTTATATTACAAGGTCAGAATGTGTGACCAAGTGAGTTGTAGGCAGAAATCAGTCAAGCAGCAGATAGCAGTGCCCCAGTAGCTCAGTGTGATGAGAAATACATATATCTCTTGTTAAATGTTGCACACACAGACCATGGTTTGGATCCAGGGACTGGTACAAAGATATGTTCATAGTGACACACAAGTAATCCTACGTACTTGTAGAAACTGTCAGGTAGTGTTAACAGATGTTTTCACCACAGGGCTCACAGGTAAAGAAATTATTGTATTAGCTGTAGGAAGGATATACTAATAAACTGTGTACAAATGTTCCAGTGCCCAGCCCCATGCCAACAAATGACAACAGGATAGCTATATACACAGTGCACTCTTCCGATACCTGTCTCGCAAGTGTCACGCTGTCACAGCTACTGATCACTGTTGCCAATAAGCTTGCACACAGATATAACTCCTGTAGAAGTATGCCATTAGCACACTCACACAACACCTGTGCAGCATACAGGTTGTTAGTCATATATGTATCCCTGACATGTATGAGTCCCCTCTAATCATGTACCTACAGTTGACACAGCTTGCTCCATAGCATTCCAGGTCAACAGATTAACAGGTATGTACATGCTATGGTAGCTATAGGTCTTAAGTGGATGTAAAGTGAGGGTAGACCTGTAAAGTATTGAGCAGTACTGTTGTAAAAAATATAAGCCTATGCAGTTGGTAATGGACTGTGTTTCTCTTGCCCCACTGCTTCAATCATTATTATTTGTATACTATGGGCATGTTGTTCTCAAAACCTAATGTTGGGACATTTGACCTATTATTGTTCATATATTTAAATGGTTCAGTACTAACATACCTTGTTAAAATTCCATTGTTGGTGGCCTGTTGCCATAAATGTTATTGGCATGCTGTTACAATAATGACTATTATTCCATTTATGCATGTGTGCTGTTCCCCATGCAATTTCCCCAATTCTATTGTTTTGGGTTAATTGGACATGCATGCTGTTATAACTAATGTTGAAATATTTTGTTCATGACTAACCAATACATCTTGAAAAACCTTAACACCATAGCACATTTGGGTAGGCAGATCCCAGCGGATCTGCCTGTCCCGCCTCATCTGACCAGCACGTCTGGCACCCAACCTTGAAAGTTTTCCTCTGCTGGTCCTGCACCACCCTCATGTGGAACCATGTCAGGGGACCCCTGGCCATGGGTGCAGAGATGACCCTGTCACCTGACACCACTTCTGAGGTATAGTGCACACGGTCATCCAGAGGGACTTGGATGTACACTTGCACCAGATGGAGGGCAGACTGGTGCACCTTGAGGGGCAGGCTTGCCCCGTCATCCAGTCCACAGCACAGCCACCTTCAGGGCCATGAAGAGGCAGTGGCAACTGCCCATGGGTGGGGACCTCAGTCCCACTGTTTCCATCTTGGGGCACATGGCCCTCTGATTCGCAACCATCCCTCCCCGTGCAAGGTGTTTAGTCCCCTCATGTGTCATACACCGCTCATGTCTGCTGTCTTGTCTGACTGCAAAAGCAACCTCTCCTACCCAACTTACCTCCCCAAATGTACCTGCAACCCTTCCCCAACATCCCACTCTCACCTTAAAAATGACAAAAAGATCTATTTGTCCCCACAAAAATAATCTCATCCAATACATAGCTCTCCATTTCACCCAACATATACTGGCATGAATCAATCATCACACCAATTAATCAACAAACTTATGTCCCCCATACCCATCCCTCTGGGGTGTGAGGCTCCAAATTCCAAATTGTCTACATCATTCACAGCTGTTGCTGGCCAATAAATGGACAGCCTTTCCTACACTGGTCCTGCACATCCCTAGCTGCCTTTCATAATGTATTTCTCCCTGCTTGCCCCCACTTCATCACTTTCCAATCACCCTTTTTTCTTTTCTTTTTTTTTGGAATTAGCATAAGTTTAAGTGGGAGTAAGTGCCACTAAACAAAGCTAAGGGAAGCTAAGCATCTCTTGGCACCATTTAGCATCATGCAAAACCCCACAAACCTGCTTAAACCTGCTTTAACCCCTCTATCTCATTCATCATCTGTTCTGCCCAGCAACAAAATAATCAGACCTGCCAGGTCTTGAATGCAGGACCCTTTACACTACAATCAGAGCAATATACCACTACACCAAATCTGCTGTAAGATTTAATAATGCTTTTGTAAATATATCATGCATTGCAGTCATTTAACATTAGGGAAAACATGTCATCACTGCCAAGTCTTGATCCCAGTGCACTAGAGTCAGAGCAACACACCACTACATCAAATTGATTGTGGGAAGTAGCAATGCTTTTGTAAATAAATCATGCATCACAGTCATTTAACATTAGGAGAAAAAAGTCATCATTGACAAGTCTTAAACCAAGGACCCTGTGCACTAGAGTCAGAGCAACATACCACTACACCAAATCTCCTGTGGAAACTGCCAGTGCTTTTGTAAATATATCATGCATTACAATCATTTAACATTTGGGAAAAAAGTCAGCACTGGCAGGTCTTGAATCCAGACCCCTGTGAACTGGAGTCAGAGCCATGCACCACTACACAAAATTAGCTGTGGGAATTAGTGATGCTTTTGTGAACATATCATGCATTATAGTCATACAACAGTAGGGAAAAAAGACAAAGTCACCATGTTTTGAACACAGGACCTTCTGAATCAGAGACACAGCAGCACAACACTATACCAAATCAGCTCTGGGGAATTAATGATGATTTTGTAAATATATCATGCACTACGGGGTTGTAACTTTAGTGAAAAAAATCTGAACCCAGATCCATCTGAACTACAGTCAGACCAAAATACCAGCAAGCCAACTGAGCTGTGGAGTAGAGCAACTATTTTTACAAACATATCATGATTGCCAGTCACACACTACTCCTATATATACTGGCCCAGATCATAGTGTACTTCAGCCACTGATGCAGACACAGAACCAGTACACAGACAAATAAATGCAGCTGGATGTACGGGAGGCCTACAATATATCTGGTGGAGCTGGCAACTGCACAGACTGTTGCTGAATATCCACAGTCATGCCCCCTATTCATGGCAGGGTCCTCATAAAACCTACTCTGTGTGCACACATACTGGCAAGGCAGTGCAGACTGGGGTTACAAAAGCATGACAGACAGCTCAGTGTCACACGTCATACCCATCAGAACACACATGTCTGTGCTAATCCTGTGTCACACACTGTATGCATGCACATATGTCTTACAAATACACCTGCCATATGAATGACTTGGTAGCTCCATCTGTTACAGTTCTAGCATCTGTCACATGTAGAAACTCACAGTCCTGGCACACAGCCCAGAGTGTGGCATGACAACTACATGCATGTCAATAAAACATAGGAATAATGGAATCCTGCAATGTCCAGCAAAACTGGTTGCTCCTACTGCAGTCACTGCCACCCACAGTAGCACATTAAAGCTCTGCAGGGTGGGACACATTTCACAGTTCTGAATATGTATACCACATGTTGCCTAAGATTCTCCGGATAGCACTATTACATAACATATGCATCCAGGCACATGCCTCACCTAGACTGTTGTGGGTACTCTCAAACAGGCCATGCTGTGAAACAACTGCTGGCACTGCACCCTCACTGACAGTTACAGCTTGCTCTCCCCAATGTCTTCATAATCCCTAGTCTGACTCCTGGCCAGAATTCAGCAGCTGTGACCTGCTACACATGCAGCAGTATGTTCATCTACCTGCTACAGACCTAATATTGCTCCCAAACACCTAGAGCAGGCATCCACACAACAGCCAAACATAAAGGGTTGAGTGGGGATGTTGAGGTTTTAAGGGACATGTCTCAATCTGCCCGTACAAGCATACACAGCTGATAGACCAGCATCAATTGTAGCAGCATGCACAGTCAGATAAAAAAGGATCTATGACACTTACATCTGCCTGTCTTCTTACTCACCACAACACACATGTACACAGTACATTGCTACATAATCTGAAAGTCTGTTAACAATGGCCAGACATACATACTTCTCAACTGTACAGATTTCCACAGAATGTCCAGATTGTTGCCTCTGGGATGATATGAGCAATGATGTCACTAAATGATGATATACATTTGAGTTGCAGACTTCAAATCCCTCAGAAAATGTATGTCAAAAAAACCCTGTTACTGTAGCAAATTTCGAAGCTTATAGGAGCAATATTTAAAATCTGTCCCTGGTTACAGCCCTTTGTCCCCCCATTTTGTGATGCTTTGTCCAGATTTCTTTAGCTAAGAAGTTGAGAGGTATGACTGAGCTTCAGGAGTGTAACCACAGTGTACTGTACTGGCAAAGAAAATAAATTATATAAAGTATTACCTGTGCAAATGTATGTATTAATAGTAGAAGCTAGAAGCCTTGAACATACAGACAAGTTGCAAAACCTCAAGTAAATAAGCTGAACTTATTTTACAAATGTGTTATCTTAGTATCAGGGCAGCAAGCAGACATAAATATTTACAAAGCTCGATGTTTCTGTATTGTCTTGAAACATAAATAATTACTAGGTTGAAAATGCAAAAGTGTTTAACTGTGTTATGACTTCCAGTTCTACACAAACATCAGACAGATATGTACTTCTAATGCAGAGATGTTAAAATGGATCAGTGTAATTTTGCCGAAAATCCATTTCGTCGAAAATTCTGACATAAGGTCCAAATCGCCAAACATTTTACTGACAGTGTATATGCCCTTTTCCCCAACTGTAGTGCGATCTCGGAGTGAGAATATTAATGTAGGGGTGTGGGGGGCATAGCCCCCCACCTACTCAGGTTATAAACTACTTACTTACCCTTTTAATAGGGACTGGACAATATAAAACAATACTAGACAATATTAAACTGTACTGGGTGGGGGGCTATGCCCCCCACACCCCCTACATTAATATTTTCACTCCGAGATCACATTACATTTGGGGAAAAGGGCATATACACTGTCAGTACTATTTTCGGCGATTTGGACCCTATGTCAGAATTTTTGGCGAAATGACACTGATCCGTTAAAATATATGTTGGTTGCTGTTATCCTGGGAAGTGTAGGCAGGTGACACACACTGATGTAATCTGACCTAACCCAGCATTAATGTTGATTATTACTTTCAGACATGTCTCACAGAAAGACCTTTGCATGTTGTATGTGTCTGTGTATCTGACAACATCTACTCATTTGCATTTACCTTGCTAATAGTAAGGAACTAAGGAAATGTAAAATCATTTAAATATAGATGGGACTATAGTATATCTTTCTGATGTTTGTCTGGTCGGCAGTGCTCTGAGTATCAGGCATCTCTGCATTTAATGTTACAGCTGAAGCCCTTTATCCAAGGTTTGATCACTTTTATTTTGTATCTTATTCTAGTATTACATTTGTTTTGTTTTAATTATTCTGTTCCACTGGAGTTTTAAGAGTTTCCCCTCCCACTCGTCGAGTCCTTGTTGTGTTCTTAAATTTGGTGGCTTTTGAGTTGCCACCCCTACTATAAGTCTCATTTTGGACACTCCTCCCAGTCCCATCCCATCATGCAAGTCTGCTGAGTAGAGAGAGAGCATTTAGGAAGGCCCCACCTTGGTTTCCCAAACATAAATTATTGTGTTTCATTCCTTCCCACTTAACGTAATAAAATAATTCTACTGTATTTGTGTTGCTTCCTACTTTATTAGTTTATTTTGTCTTTGCTGCCTGTTCTTAAAAGTACTCAATTGCACTTATTCTGCTCCATTTATTACTGCTTGTTAGTAGCCTGATTAAACTGTAACTGATATTCTAAGCCTTTTGGTTAGTTTAATCACTTGGGCTTCAGGCCAGTTATTGTACATTAAGAAGGTCTGTGGTCTGCACTCTTGTGGGAGGAGAAGGTAGATTCTGCCCTTCTAAGCTGAGAATTGCTAGTTAAAAGCTTATTGTGTCTGCTTATTTGCACTGTTTCATTCTGAAATTTGTGCACCTTGTCTGCTGTAGCACAGACTAGATTCAGACCTGATGAATTTAGCTTTGTTTGTATAACTTGAGCACTAATCCAGGCCATCTTTTTGGAGAGGGTTCCCCTGTACCCTAGTACCAGGAGTGTGCAGTTAGAACACATCTGATTGAAGAACGCTGGAACAGGGCTCAGTTTTCAGCTTTTTTATTGGTTAATTGGCTAATTTGTTTAAATCAGTTTCCTCTTGTTTGCTAATGTTATATTTAAGTGTGTATCTGTTCTCCTGTGTTAAATTGACCTAAACAGAGTTGAAATATCTTTAGCATAGTCTGGTTACAGGTTTTGCTGTATTCAGATCTGTTTGTGCAATTCCTGCGTTTCCTGCTATGCCATCTTGTGTTGGCCAAGGCCTGCCTGCACTTAATGAAAATAAGTGAACTGTTTGGAACTGGTCTGGCATAGGGTGTTGAGCTAAGAGCTCAGGGACAAGGGTTGGTTGATCATTTCCAGTGTCTCTATTTTACCTTTGTTTTTGTGGTATTTAAAACCAGCATCTGTGTGGGTTTGTGCTTGTTTGCCTGTTGCACACCACTGCTGTGCTGTTTTAACCCTTTGTGAGGTATCTCAGTTGCATTTTTCCCTTACCAGCACTCCTGTGTGAGGTCCTCACTTGCAGCTACTGTATTGATTTTATCCAGCCATACTTAAACCTATAGGTACTCTCCTCAGATAGCAACCACTCTGTTATCCATGTCCTCTGCTCCACAGATTCTGATAACCATGAACAGACAATGCGAGACAGTGTAGCAACTGCTGATGTACACAGACAACCCTCTACTACTACTACCATCTAAGAACACAATATGTGAGAGATGCAATCATATTAAGAACCTAAG
>NC_056728.1:1622048232-1622080732 GCF_019279795.1 Protopterus annectens | reverse complement strand
TGCCACACTGAGGTCACTCTGGAGGAGTATGTATGACACTGAGTAGAGGGTTGGCCTTATGGCCTATAGGGGTATGGTAGATGCTTGATGGCCTGATATTCTCTGGTGGGGAACCTCTGTGATGTCCCCAGCTGGTGCAGGTGTTGTGTGATTTGAATGATGAATGGAGGATTATGCACATTAAGGGTCACCATTGGGGGAGCATAAAACATCAGGATCAGGGGGGCAATGCATGCTGTAATGCCAGTATGTTGACAATACCCACACACATACTGTACTGATAGATGGCAGGGATGTGATGTGGGTGTTAACACTGGATATTTCTAGCAAAAGTGGATATGCAGGATCTGTACATACTGGTGGCCAATGTATGCAGTCCTGTGATCTGTTCCCCTGTTCATGTTTTTCAGGTGGGATGTACCGCAAACGCAACCCACCCTTCTCAGATGCTGACACTGCAGCAATCATCGATGCCCTCAGATTCCATTACAGGGTAATGTTGGGAAGGAGCTGGCAAAGCCTGTAAGAACACACTGCCCTGTGGGCAGAACTGGTAGCGACAGTCAACAATGTGGGACACCAGGATAGGACTTACAAACAGGTTGGACACCATGCCACAGACCTAGTACACAGAGCAAAACAAAGGGTTGCAGCTGTGGCCAGGGACCATGCTGGTATAGGTGGAGGGCCTGCTACTCAAGCACCACTCACAGCCACTGAGGAGTTCCTTGCAAACCTTGGTGCAGCTACCACCTCCCAGGAAACCATCACTACATATGTCACAGAGGTGGGTGGCACAGAGTCAACAGCCGAGGAACATACAGATAAGGCCCCAGTGGACATCCCGTCAATATTGTAACATTCATAGTGGCAGCCATTGCATACCCAGACACACATGTCAAGTCAAACTGCTTTTGTGGGTGGGATTTTGTTATACACACAAGTGCACACCTATTGTGAATGTCAACAATTTGGGTAGTATTACAGCTTGTACTGTACATGTTCATGATTGCACATATTTTCCTGTACCAATGCCACATGTGTGTGTGCTGACAATACCTTTCCCCCACAATTACATACATCCCTCTGATGTGGCTCGGGAACAGCAACTTGAAGCCGGTGAGTGTGGAACTGTCTTGTTGTGGCTCACCAATACCATAGGCATGTTAAGGGCAGCCAGTTTTCCATGCACACAACAATATGTGCATGTTCACATGTGGTGGGGTAACTGCGGTGCATAACATTGGTCATCACAGGAGCCTATCTGCAGGAGCTGTAACATATTGGCACATACTGTTGTATAGCTGTTGCCACTGTGTTATACAGGGGTACATTAATATTGTGTACACAGGTGCACTGTGTGTTAGGTGAAGGTCCATCACATACTGCCACTCCTCACATATCTCACAGGTGTATAGTAGTAGCAACATTAACTGGACGTATCTGTACTGCATGTTGTTGAGGGCCTGTCCAGAGTGTATCTGTTGTAGTCTGAAGGTGTGTCATGCATGTCATCATTCAGAAAGTGCGATCTGTATAACGCAGGGACGTGCTAATATGGCTATGATGCACAGGGTCAATATAGTGCAATGCAGTAATGTTAGGCTGTGTAAGGTGCTGTCTGCTGGCAATTGTCATGGGTACACATCGAAGTGTATGTGCCTTTCTACCATGATGCATTTTTGCTGTTAGTACTGATGACTGTTGTCTTATATACTGTATTATGTTTATGTTCCAGGTGTCTGTGTGTGTACAACCTGTGGAGCTGCTGACATTACCAAAGCTAAGTATGATGGAGTGGAAACACAGTGACCTTTTCATTGCCAAGGTACAGCTGTATATGTACATGTTTACCAGGTGTGTATGCGTGCAACAGTGTGTGAGGGACAATTGAGGGCAGACAGTGTGACTTTGCACACATACCCCTTAACACAGCAAGCTAGCTTTCATACATGTCACCTGGGTGTTCTGTAGGACCACAGGTTCATAGATACAGAGGAGGTTACCACAGTACTGACCCTGGGTCCCCTCATAAGCCTAGCCATTACTTTATCCCCAACAGAATCACTCATCAGCACCTGTTGTCTCTACCATTGCTGGACACTGGTTGAACTCCAGGGACAGTTGTTTTTCTTTCCCATCCACTCAACCTTAATGCAATTGATGAGAGTATGCATGATACTGTGTTTGACATGTTTGGGGAGTGTATTCCTAACACAGGGCAGTCTCTGGTAGCCAACTCTGACTATCCAGCATGTCTGTCTGCTGAATCATATGTGAGGCAGGCCTCTTGTGCTGGTAATGCACATGAAGTAATACTCTTGTACATGGGGCAGCTGTTGAAGTGCTTTGCACAACATTGCTATCTTAGCATGCCACAGACATTTGTGGGCAACCTGACCAGTAACCCGTGGGCCAGTACTGATTACAGGCTGTCTGCATGGAACAGGTTTTGAGGGCCTTGGCTGACCTTTGCTGGTGTTAACATAGCCTTTACAGATTCTGCAGATGTCTGCATAGGTGCATAGCAAACTGGCCATGCTGCTAATATATTGTACTGACTGGGGACTATTCAGAGGTAATGTCCACCTTTTGGCTGTATGCGGTCCCTTTACCTATGTGGTGAACCACATACATGCAGTTCCTGATGACTGCCAACACTTGTTGCCTGAATGCAACTATGTTGCCATCCTGGGTACCCAGGTCTGTCATTGCAGTTTGTGTGTTTATGGGGTTGGTGCTGTTGTGGGAAATACTGGGGACAAGTCCTTCCCGTATGGCATGATGTCACTGTTGTCTGCATTCAGCTTGAGGCTAGGACCTTGACAGCATTCCATACCCACTGTATGGGCCATTGCAGTGTGTTAGCAGTTTGTGGCTCAATGACAGACTGCAAAATACTTACAGTTCACACAGCCTTAGGCTGTACCTACATATGTGGGTAGTGAAAATTAGCATTCATGCCTATATACATGTGGGTTATTGTGGGCACCAGGTATTTACAGGGCCTTCACATGTCTATGTATTGCACATACAAAGGCGACACAGAATGTGTTTGCAACATCATCAAATGTGGAGTGTGGGACACAGCTTGTAGTAACGTGAGAGTTGGTAGGACATATTATGCCACTGCAAGTGCAACACACAGGCCTTCCTCTGCTTTGTTACTATGACACCTTCTTTGTGTGACATTACCTTAGCTTACACTATTTGTCATAACATTAAGGTGCTTCTGATGTGCAATAACTGCTCTATGCAATAAGTACAGAACTGTATGACATTTTTGTTGTCCTACACTCTTGGGACCTCTTTACTGTTTCAGTTGTTGTCACAGGTCACACCTTGCCAAACATGGACTGGAACCTGTAGGGTGGTACAAATGGTGGCCATACCTGTGACCTCTGCATATGTCTGCAGATTGTCCTAATATTTGACACATACTTTCTTTCCATCTGTCATAAAAGTGTGGTTTTCTGGCAAACTGTAGGAAAATCATGACAGACTAACATTGCAGATTGATGATGGATATTGCCATGCAACAACCCATACCCTTTGGAAAGTGCATTCAGATGCATGACCTATTCTGTTATCTAATTTCCATGTGTGTCACAGCAATATGTGAAGGTTGTGCTCATTGTTTGGTGTTTGCCACAGTTTTCCATATGACTTTAACCAGATGTTGTTCTATGAGGGATTGAGAGGTATGCTGGTAGCCATAACACAGGAAGATTGCTGCAAGGGGATGTATATATACACACACACACACACACACACACACACACACACACACACACACACACACACACACACACACACACACACACACACACACACACATACACACACACTCATGACCTGCCCCTGATAGCAGACCCTCTACCTGCCTAGTTTTACAAACAATAGTGCTATATACATAACACAAACACCACAGAGCTACTATAGTGTTGCAGTGTCTGCCACTACTATTCAAGTGTGTGACAATTGCAGAGCTGTTAGGATTGACAATGGTGGGTTCACAGGCCCTTAACATGGTAGAACCATCTGAAACACAGACACACTGCTGCATGGGGGCATGCATTGAAACACACATGCACACAGAGTTGACACATTTCCTGTTAGATGACCTACCTATCTAGTTATGTACAATACAGACTGATATGACTATTGCATGCGCCACAGTGCCTTTATGTTATATAATGTGTGACTGTGCTTGTAAGGTGGATGATATTAACAGGCTGTTCAAAGTAATGCCATGGGGAGGGGGTCAACAGGCCTTAAAATGGTATAACCAACATACACAACAGCCACAGGGGATATGCTTCACATATAAACACACACAGTAGTATAGCTGACTATATTGAGATTCAAACGGTGACCTATCTACTTGTATGTACTATAGTGCTACCAACTTATTACACGTGCCACGAAGCTTAAAGGACTGATAAGTGTCCAAAGGTACTTCTAAGTTGAATGACATCAGCAGGCCTTGTAAAGTAGGGTAACGGAACAGGCCTGAAAATAATGTAACACACACACTCTCAGAGGATATTGTTCTCACCCACTTGCCAGTATTGAGATTAGAACCCCTACCTATCAAGTTATTTGTACTACAGTGTTGCGTAGTTATCATATGCACCATGGAGATTATAGGGCTGAAGAGTGCCCAAAGGTACTTCTAAGGTGAATAGCATCAGCAGATCTTGTAAAGTAGGGCAATGGGAATGCACTGGGTGGGACAGGCTTCAAAATGTTTAATCTACAAACACACACAGATTTGCCAGGACTGAGATTACAGCCTCTACCTATCTAGTTATTTGTGCTACAGTGTTACACACTTGTGAAACATGCCACAGAGTTTATAGGGCTGAAGAGTGTCCAAAGGTAGTTCTAAGGTAAATGACATCAGCAGATCTTGTAAAGTAAGGCTATGGGAAGTATACTGGGTGGGAAAGGCCTCAAAATACCACCTACAAACACACACACACACACACACACACACACACACACACACACACACACACACACACACACACAGGATATGGTTCTCACCCACACACACACACAGTTGCCAATATTGGGATTAGAACCCCTACCTATCTTGTCATTTGTACTACAGTGCTACACAGTTCTCACATGCGCCACTGAGCTTAGAGGGCTGAAGAGTGTCCAAAGGTACTTCTAAGGTGAATGACATTAGCAGGTATTGTATAATAGGGCAATGTGAAGTGTGCTGGGTGGGAAAGGCCTCAAAATACTTTAACCTACAAACACATGCACACACACACACACACACACACACACACACACACACACACACACACACACACACACACACACACACACACACAAAGGTGGGTGATGTGAGATTACAACTCTACCTCACTACTATTACACAATGGAGCTCACCTTCATGCTGGCACATGCCACTGGTTACAACCGGTATGCAACTGTCTGCAGCAAGACATCACTCTATGCATTTCAAGGTGTCTCTGTCTATGACTATCTCTCTGTCTGTGTCTCCCTCTCTCTCTCTCTCTCTATCACTGTCTCTCTCTCTCTCTCTTTCCCATGGTTATGTGTGTATATGCTTGAAATATTTGTATATGTTGCCCATATATACGTCTGTGAATCACACTCAACAGATGCAGATATAGCACATATGGGCCACCTACAGATAGCTGAGGGTAATCCTGTGTGATGGTGTGGGTAGAGACAGTTAAGGTGTACATAGCTCTCTGTATGCAAATACATATATGCATAATACAGTTGTATAGTCTGATGTGGATTTAGACATGAGCTGTAATTTTCTAAGTGTAGGAGCATGCCCAGTATGATCTTCTATAATAAGAGTGGGAGTCCATTCCAGAGAAAGCTGTACTCTGGTCCAGGGTTTTGTGTGCTACAGCCATACCTCTCAACCTATTAGTGCAAGATATTACTTTTTGTCTCTGGATGAGATACCCTTATTTTTGAGTTGGTCCATCTAGAAAGCTTTCCATACAATGGAAGCAACATGGGGCTCAGAAGTCAGGTTGCTATCAACCTGGGTGGCCAAATGCCTCAATACTGATTGTGTATGTAGGACATTGTTGTTAATGTGATAATATGTGGGGACATCAATCTCTCTGAAGGGGATGATGATGCATTTTCTGGCATTCAGCTTGAGGCCATGTCTCTGGCAGCAGTCATTTGTTTTGGTGAGACCCTCTTGGAGGACATCCACATCACTTTGGGAATTGATGACTGTTCCCAGCTTGCAGTCATTTGCTAACTTGGTCAGGCATAGGCCAGTGTTTTTGGACTGCACCTCAGGGAAGTATATCCCATATAACAGAGGCCCGTAGACCAATCCCTGGGGTATGCTGCTTGTTACAGGTGTACTGCTTCAGCTGGCTATCCTTATTATGATTATGTGAGTTCTGTCAATGAGCCAGTTTGCTAGCCATCTGGTAACATATGTATTCATGCCTAATTGACAGAGTTTATCTACTATAGCCAAGTGGGGAATAATATGTAATGCTTTGACCAAGTCAAGGTGGGCGGTCTGCACCATGTTTCCTTCGTCCATGCCTTTGGTGGCTGTCTCAGGAAAGTCAACTAGATTTAACAGACATACCTGCCCTTGACAAAGGCAGACTGTGTGGGGACGAGTATTTGGAGTTTGCCAATATCCTTGTTAATGAGGTCCATGATAATCCATTGCATGGCCTTGCAGATCAGGATAGTTAGGCTGATGGGTCTTTAATTTCTTTGATCGGTGAACACTCCACCTTTGTGTAAAGGGATCACAGTGGCTGTCTACCACTCAGCTGGGAAAAAGCTGGTACTCAAGCTTTGGTTGACTAGGGTGCCTAATGGTGCTGCCAGTTCATGCCTGAGTTCATGTAGGTGCAGCCTGGAATGTATTCAGGTCCTATGGCAGCTGTCATTTTGGCTTTGAGAGGGCAGTGATTCCCTGTTCCCTAGTGATAAGGGGTGTGTGGCCAGGTATGGGGATGTCCTGCTTTACTGATGGGGGGACAGAGGGGAGACATTTCTGCTGAATCTATCAGTCAGTATATTAGCTATATCTACAGCATTTGTGTATGTGGTGTCCTTGACCACCAGTATTGAACATATCTGGGAATTTCCTTTGAGACTGCAGACGTATGTGAAGAAGGCTGTATGATTGTCTGTCTTAGATGTGGGCAATCTGAACTCGGAGTTGCCTTTAGAGGATTTCACTGGTGCTCTTATTTGTTTGTTCAGGCTAAGGAATGTTTGCTTTCAATTGTGCATCTGTTCCTTCTTGGTCCTGGACAGCAATGTTATCCTTTTGTTATATAGTTCCTGTACTGCAGATATTTCCAGATAGGTTTAAGGATGATGTTGTCCTGTCAGGTATTCCTGATTTTATATATATATATATATATATATATATATATATATATATATATATATATATATATATATATACGCTGGTATAGTACTTTGGTGTACATTTGGACATTGATGCCTGTTCCTCCAGTGGGGGAGGGGGCTGTGCAGCTGTTTATACCATCCCTCAGGTGGGTGTGATCACCTTGGGAGTCATTTTCATTTTACCATGGCTAGAGGGGGGTCAGGAGAGATGGTAATATCGAATGTGACCGCTTTTTTGTCAGATCTTGCCAGTGAGGATGATACCATAGGGATGCTGCAGTGGTTAATCATGTTGGTTACTGCCAAGTCCAACATATGTGTCACAACTTGTGGGGGTATCAAGTAGCTGTCCTAAGGATTTGGCATTGATAAGATGGGGGAATCTCTGTGCATTTCTGTTCTGGCATGGTTGTTTTTTCCAGTCTATGGTTGGGTAATTAAAGTCAGCCAGGATCAGGGTAAAGGGTTGAATCTTGATATATTTGTAGAGGGTCAGATAGGTGGGGTGGGCATACTGAGACAAATATGTTGGCCTGTACCTACATATCATTTGAATAGGGGTGTTGTCAATGGTTAACAGCACGTAGAGTGTCTCGTGTGTGTCAGACTGTTTGACCAGCCTGGAGGTGTGTGTCTGTTTAATATATATATATATATATATATATATATATATATATATATATATATATATATATATATATATATATATATACTCCACCTCCTTTGGCTTTGCTGCCCACATTTTGAAGTCTTGCTCTGTGATAGGATGACTGACCAGGTAAGGGTGTGTTGCTCTCCGCAGCTGTGGCCCAGGTTTCTCTGAGTGCACAAATGTCAGCATCTTCCAGGGTTAAGAATGCTTGCAATAAGTGTATTTTCATGTTTAGACTCCTAGCATTTAGCATCATGACCTTTAATTTGTATTTTGTTGAGAGTTTCATGTTGGTAGTATCAACCTCATGATTTTCCCTAAAACAGCCACTATGGGGGAGGCAAGGGCCTTTGCCAGACGCCTGAAGCCCAGCTGAAACAGATGCAGGCCATCTCTAGCAAAGCAGTGTGGTCTGTTGACCATATCTTCCCAGGCTGTCAGGCACTGGATCCCCCTGAGATGAGACCAGAAAGTCAGCCACTATTTAATGTCAATCATTTTCTGTTTATATTGCGGCATCATTCTGGTGACAATAGAATGCTGCTAAAACCTAGGGACATACCTGCATGGGACACATGTTCAGCATCTTCAATCATGTTTGTCTTCCTATAGTCCAGGGAGGTACATCTGAAGTCATTCACACCGACATGGACTGGGACAGACTCATAACAGTACCTGTTGTGGAGACACTTCAGTGCATGTGTGATATGGTGGATGATGGCATCTGACAAACAAGTAACCTTTACTTATGCAGCCTGGTGAGAGGCACATCTGTGTGTCTCACATTGGAGTCTCCTATGAGTAATATGTTGGGTTTATGGTTGGGCCTTAGTGGTTGCCTGACAGTGGTGTGTGGACTATGCATGGTATGTGGTGTGGTGGTTTGTGGAGTTCTCATGTGTTTTTGGCTCTGATGTGTCCTTTGTTTGGGTTTGTATTTGTTGAGGGCCCCCCACATATGTGGATGTGTGTTGTGTAGTTGTAGGTAATGTTTACTGACCTCATACACTGCAGGGAACCTGTGTTACTGCACAATTTCTTCTGGTGTGCACATTCTCCATTTGTCTGGCCAGTGGGTCCCCTTCCCCTTATATGTGTCTCTTTGTCCTTCTGTAGTGCAATCACAGGCTTTGTCCACAGTTGCTGCTATGTATTAGTATTTCTGGTGTGAGTGGGGTAGAAGTCATAACATCACACACAGGGTTATGGACTTCACACCTCTGACTGTACCTGTTCATGGGATCACAGGAGATTACTAAGCTAATAGCTCTGAGGCCCTTACAAGCCTAGCTCAGAGTATATCCCCAGAAAAGAAAACACAATCCCCAGCTGTCAGTCCTCTCAATGAGGGACATCGGTGGCACCCCGGGACAGATTTTCTGGTTGCCCATCCACTCATCAAGGTTGCACTTGAAGAGGGTCAGTGACGTACTTTGTTTGACGTGTATGGGGAGTGTATTCTAGGGATGAGTCAGCCTCTGGGAGACAAACCATCTTTCCAGGAGGGTTTGTTAACGTCACATATTAGATTTAAAACTTTTGATGGGGTACTGCGCGAGGAGTTAGACGTACAGATATGGGGCATCTGTACTAGAGCAGGGTCTGAGATCACCTTATAGGCAAGACACAGGTCACCTCTGAGCAATCTGTATGATACAGAGTAGAATGATACTGATTTGAGCCTGTCCACATAGAACATCTGTTGGAGGCCATGGATTTTCTTTGTGAGGTATTTCTGTGGCCTTTCCAGTTGGTGCAGGTGTTTGGAGAGGTACTTACCAAACAGGGCATTGTACTCAATTATTGGCTTAATGAGGGCAGAGTGCAGAGAGGTAATAACCTCCTTTTTTTCTGGATGCAATCCCTTTACTTATGAGATGAACCAAATAAAAGCATTTTCCAACCATTGACGCTACATGATGGTCAAATGTGAGATTGTTGTCTCTCAGCACAGGTAGTGTGCTTAGGGGTTTGCTGCTAATGTGGTAATCAGTAGGGGCTGTGTTTTTCATGAATGATATGCATACATTTTTTTTGTGTTTTACTTAAGGCTATGACTTTGGCACCAGTTATTTGTTGCTATGAAACCCTCTTGAACTATGCTAACATCATTTGGGGAATCAATGACAGCACCCAAGTTACAGTCATCCACAAACTTGATCAGCCACAGCCCTTTTGTCTTTTCCTGGACCTCAGAAAAGTAGATAGCAAACAATAGGGGTCCCAGGACAGATCCCTGGGGGACACCACTAGTGACAGGTCTGCTGTTGAAGGTAGTGGCACCTATTTTGACCTTGTGGGTCCTATCAGTGAACCAATTGTGCACCCACATGATGACATAGGGATTTACACCAAGTTCTGTTAGCTTTTCGATGATGCCCAAGTGGGGGATTGTGTCAAAGGCTTTGGCCAAGTCAAGGTAAGCTGTGTGTACTGACTTTCCCTCATCCAGTGCCTTGGTGACAGTCTCAAAGCAGTCTCAAAGAAGCCAACCAGGCTCAACAGGCAAGATCTGCTCTTGACGAATCCAAACTGGGTGTGGCAAGTGCTTGGAGATTGCCTATGTCCTTGTTTATGATGTGCATAATAATACTGTCCTTGGCCTTACAGATCAGGCTTGTCAAGCTAATGGGGTGATAGCTTCCAGGGTCTGTAGTGGCATCACCTTCCTGCAAAGAGATGACAATGGCAGTTCTCCACTCTGCTGGAATGATGCCTGTACTTCGGCTATGGTTGAGTAGGGTGTTCAATGTTGAAACTAGTTCTTGTTGGAGATGTTGCAGAATACAGCCTGGGATGCTATCAGGTCCCATGGCAGCTATGTTGTTTAACTTGGAAAGGGACTTTAACACTTGATCTATGAAGATGTGAGGTGCAGGGCAAGTATCGAGCATGTGGAATGTGCCTTTGGGTGGGGACAGGGGGTGATGTTTGTGCTGAACCTATCTGCTAGCAGGTTGGCTAAGTCAACAGGATCAGTGTAAGTGGCACCGTTAAGAAGTCATTCAGAACAAACCTGGTGTTAGCCATGGAGGTTTCTGATGTAACTGATAAAAGCTTTGTGGTTAGCCTTTGTTTCATAGGCTAGTTTCATTCATAATTGGCTTTGGAGGATTTCAAGGCTAAGGAGGGAGTTATTCCAATTAGAAATTTGTGCCTTTATACCCTTGGACAACAGTTGCTTCTTTTTGTGTAAAGCCACTTGATAGAGGATGTCCACTACATAGGTTTGTGTTTCCTTGAGAAGCAGGTTTTAGCTCTGTTGGGTATGACTGAGTCCATGCAGTTGTGCAGGTACTTGTATACTGCACTGGCATACTGTTCAACATATCTGTCTGCATCCTCTGAGGAAGGTGGTGGTGTGTAGCTGCTGATACCCTCCCTTCGAAGGTTGTGGTCAGTTTATGAGATGTGGAAGTCAGAAGAACAGAACCTGTTTAGCAGGTTGTCCATCACTGCACCCCTACATCTGCTGTGGTCTTCAGACTGTTTGTTATTATAAGGCTATGTTATTATAATATTATTACAAGGCAACATGTTGGCCATATCTGTCAAACCATCACAGACTGACATCTGGACAGGCCCATATATAACAGTCAGACACAAGCCCACATATGGGGACAGGGTGTTAATATTGCTCTGCCAAATGTAGACAGTTTGGAGAACGATTTGGTATTAGCTTGCTTTTACTTATGGGTATGATGTCTGCTTCTACACTGTCTGCCATTGATGTTTTACATCAGCCTTTATTGTTTTGCAAGTAGTTTGTCAGGCAAATGCAATGTTATGACAAGCAGAACAGATATACGAGGCATACTTGTGGTCCTTCTGTGACACCCTGTCATTCCAGGGGTATGGCTGGTGCCCAGTGACTTGTTGTCAGTGCTGACACAGTAAGGAGGCAGCCATTTATAACCTGGCAGTACACTGACTTTCAAACACCTGCTGTCCTACTAGGCACTGTGTAGGTTACTCTGAGCTGTGTACTGTCCAGATGTGTGGCCCCTTGTCCCTGAATTGTCCAGCTTTCCTGCAGTAATGGATATTGACATCTGGACAGTGTGTAGTACTCCTACTGTAGGTGTAACTGACATGCAACATAGTTTGCATGGACAGTCTTTAAACATGGACCCTGCCAACCACAGTACTGTACTTATACTACTAAGCCATAACAGCCAACAGTAAGTGCTGCCTACTTCCTGACAGTAGTAACCATGCATATATATATATATATATATATATATATATATATATATATATATATATATATATATATATATATATATATATATATATATATATATATATATATATATATATATATATAGCTCATTGATCCCTGCATATTTGATTGGGACACCCCTGGGAATGTGTGCTGTGCTGCTATTACCCTACAAACATAATTGTTCCTGCATTTCTATGGGAAGACAGGTGTGTTGGGGGAGGGGGGCATACCTTTCAACTGTACACATTTACACAGACTGTCCAGATGTTTGCTTTACATTTTGGTTCCATTTAGCATAGTATTGGGCTTGTCTTGGAGAATACGGGAATATCACTAGAGACCAAAGGTTAGACAGTTATGACAGACATTTGAGTTTCAGACTTCTTACACATCGGAGACTTAAGGCAACTGCAAGACCTGCTGTGATATCGCTGTGTAAGTTTGTAAGTGGACTATTTCATCATTGTCCCTATTTGTGGGGCTTTGCCACACATTTCTTTCTGGCTTTGTACAACTGAATTGCTGGGAGAGGCTGAGAGGTGTGCATGGGATTCCAACACTGATATCCATGCATGTGATCTATGACCCCACAGTTTGTTAGTCCGCTACATATACTGCAGTGTTTTTTGTCACCTAGGGGACTAATGCATATTATGGGGAAGCCAGTATTTGCAGACATTTCCTGTTGTCCCACATGGCTGTCAGTTGTCTGCTGCTGTCCTGGTAGGCCAACCATTCCCTTGCATACATGTAGTGATACCATAGATATGCTACTACAATGTAATACATCATTAATTTGTTAGCAACTTACCTTGTGCCTGTGGCAGTTGTGAGGACAGTGATTGAGGGCTGACTCTGTCAGATGCATGCAGTACACAGCCTATACATGGTAAGGTACAGGTAGTGTGATGGGTGTGGCATCCTTTTTACTGTGTGTGTGTGTGTGTGTGTGTGTGTGTGTGAGTCAGAGAAAGGTGTCAGTCCCTGGGTCACTAGGGTGTCAGTGTATGTGCTATGTGTTGCCTCTTTGTCAATGCCAGGGCATACTGGGCACACCTATGTCTGCCTACAGGGAGAGGCTCAGGGGGTTCCTCCTCCAAGTCTCCCTATGCCTGTGGGGACCTTGGCAATGGTGGGGGGCTTTGTGTCCCTTCTTTGTGATGTTCCTGCAGCCGGAGAGTACTGCAGAGATCCACCAGATATGTCAAGGCAGCAGAACTGTGACTTGATCAGCCCAAACACATGCTCTATGACGTTTCTAGTTTGTGCATGTGCCTCACTGTGGTATTCTTCAGTGTGTGTGTGCGTGTGTGTGTGTGTGTGTGTGTGTGTGTGTGTGTGTGTGTGTGTGTGTGTGTGTGTGTGTGTGTGTGTGTGTGTGTGTGTGTGTGTGTGTGCATTTCTGATGGCTGTCATCATCCATGGTTCCAGTGCATAGCCAGCATCCCCCATGAGATGGCCGTACGGGATGTTCCTTCCTGGCAAATGCCTGGTACAGCTGTGAGGCATGCCAGATGTGGTAGTGATGATAACTGCCAGGGCTGCCAGCACACATATTGATGATAATTCCCTGGGCATTGCACATGACCTGGCAGTTGATGGAGTGATAGCCCTTGCGGTTGACATAGACTCTACCCTCTTCACCTGTTGGTGCAGTCTATGGCACCCAGTGCCTTTGGGTAGTTTGCTACATGGTGGAAGAGACACATGTTGCTGGTCCTCTCCTCAGGGGTGCTGGAGAAATAAATGTGTTCACTGGCATGTCTTAGCATGACATGCAGAAATTGGTTGAGTACCCTGTGTGCAGATGCCTGTGAGACCTCCGTGATGTCCCCAGTAGGTCTTTGGAAAGTACCTGTAGCTAGTATTCTTAAGGCTATGCATACCTTTGTTTCCACTGGGATGGGTTCCCCTCTGTTGGCTCTGTGTCCGAGGAGAGGGCGGCAGAGCTCAGTGAGTTGTTGAAGTATGTCCCTGTCCACCCTGTAGCGCTCTATTATCTCCAGCCCATGTAGACCCTAAAAGATTGCCCTGGGTCTGAACACTCTTCTCCTCCTCAGTCTGGGCCAGTTGTCAGCATCATCCTCATCACCACCCTTAGTCTGTAGCATGTAGAGATGTAGCAAAGCTGCAGCAGCCCCTATCATTTTGTCAGTTAAAATTCCCAAGTGTGTACTCCAATGGTGCTGAGTATGTGGAAAATCAGATTGAAGGGTGTTTGCATACTTTATACTGGTGTGCTGCAGATGCTGCCTGTGTGATTGGCTGACTATGACACATCCATCTGCCAGCTACATTACTGAGGGGTTTAAATGGGCCACTGTGAGTGGTAGAGGCCTTATTAGTCGTTTATAGTTCATTTCCTTTTTTCTGCTATTTCATTTTATTTTATTTTTCCCATTTCCTCCAGTTTTAAGCCTTTAAAACTGTTGCAGCTAGTGTGAACATTGCTGAGTAGAAAGGGCCCTCCCCTGGACACAAACACGCTCAGCATTTCCGAAACCAGCTAGGCATAGCTAAGCAGCCTCAGACACACACCCCTTGCTTAGCTGTGCTTAGCTGGTTTCAGAAAAGCTGAGCAGTGCTTAGCGGTGCACAAATCCACTTAGCTGGGCTGAATGCTGCTTAGAATTAAACTTCTAAGCAATGTTCAAACTAGCTAAGTAGAGCTAAGCATTGCTAAACATTGCTCAGTTTTCATTTAAAACAAATGTACGAATTGGACATTAATTACTCATTACTAACATATTATTAAGTGTATATGTTTTACATTACATGATGTCCCCCTATGTGCTTTGATTACACTACCTTGGGGTGTGACTGTACTGTATGGGACACTTGTGTTTACATGGGTGAGTTACATCATATATCCACTGACACTGGAAATTTGGACCAGCTACATTACCCTGGTTAACAAATATCAATTACTACATCAGTAAATAAAAAAAAAAATATTTAACAATGCTTTCCCATGTAAAATTTGAATGGCCTGCCTTGGTATTCAAACCGTGCACTCACTGTGTACAAAGCTGAAACTCTAACCACTAAACTAACTCACCAGTGAAGATTTCAGCTATACATTTCTATATAGCTCTTTCATGACATTTAAGTACTGCTGAGTAAACCCTATATCACTATATCAAATATTAGCATGTCAATTGCAGGCCACATACTCTTCATGAAAATCCATGGTAATGCAAAACCTGTCATTCTAGCAACTTTCTGAGTTTGTAAGAGCAATATTTAAAAACTGTCCCTATTTCGGACCTTTTGCCCCACTTTTAGTACTGCCTTTGTCCGGACTTCTTGCTCTAAGAGGATCAGAAGTGTGTGTCCAAGGAAAATATTTTAATGTAAAGTGCTGTACGGCACTTTCACAATGCAGGGGGTGTGTTACAGTTCCTGTCATACACCCCCTGCATTCCATTCCATTCACAGATCCTCTTTTCAGTGTCCACGGACGCTGAAGGGTTTGTAAGTTCCAATGTGCTTATACAAAGCATGACACACTCCCTTTTCATGTCAGCTGCCTCTTCTGCCTACACCACCGCATTATAGCCCCTACATGATTAGGTACTGCAGAAACGGTGGCCCATTTTGCTATTCAGTAAACTTGGCTCATTTGCATACACCTAATTACCTAGAACCTAGTTACAGCACTACACGAGAGCCTATGTCCTTAGCAACCACTGTCATTGTATGAGTCTGCATGCTGGTCAGTATAATGGGGAATTTACTTTTAACTTAAATAATTCCCTTTTAATATTTCAAATTTATATTTTGTCAGCTCCCATGCTTGGCGCCTCTGCATTCCGCTTGAACATAGCATATGTGCAGGAAAATGTAACTTTAGATTTTTTAATATTTTGCATCAGTTTTACACCATTGGCATGCCTGATGCAACTAATACATGCTTTACTATGAGTTGTCATAGCCCCATTTTTTATTTTGCAGTCTGTAATGCAGACACGGCTCCTACACTGATACCTGTCTGCTTCCTGGATTGGTAAATCACCTCATTTGTATGGTTTTCACCAGCAAATGAGGTGATTTACATTTTGCAATCACCTCCATGGTTGAACGTGCACTCCCCTAGCACTGTTTCCTGGATTGCACAGCCTCCGAATTCCACGTTTGAACCATGCCACTATGCTTACACAGAGATAAACTCTGTGTAAGCATTACTGAATTATCCCCATAGATTATATAAAGGTAATGGTGTAGCTGTGAAAGTGGAAGGAAACTGATTGGATAGAGACAAACCATTACAGCTAGTTACTTGGAGGAGATTGTTCTATAAATTACTGCACTATTTCATACGGTATGTTTGTCCTCTTCTCAAACTGCTTGCATTTTAATATTTTGAATGTATTTCAATATGCAATAGAAAAAAGAATTTTGATATCTATGCAATTTTAAAAAATCACTGCTGGTATACTGCACATTTGTCAGTACTTGCTGTGCTTTCCACATTAGTATGGTTAAATCACAGCATTATGTTATCATTTGCTATTAGAATTTTACCAGGTACTGCAGACAACTGTGTTATGATTATCATCTAGTTCAAGGGGTTGTGCATGTGTAGCTAATGGAGGTGTTAGGTTAGACATCTTGATGTTAGTGCTGATGTGGACAACAGACCAAGTGGGTCCCAAGAAGAAATCCCATGTATGATATATATATATATATATATATATATATATATATATATATATATATATATATATATACATATATAGATAGATAGAGATAGATAGATATATAGATAGATATTTATATGGCATGTAATGCCATTCTAGACATCTTTATGTGTTACTACGTCTACATCTGAAAACATCAAGACATGTTCCTTACAAGAGGGAAGAGTCCAGCAGAGACTGTGTTGGGGGAATGGTCAGTCTGATTGATTCTGAGATATTTCTTAAGAGAAAGACAGGCAGAGAATTATTTGCATTGGAAACTTATTAGCCTTATTTCCACTGCCTTCTCCTTTTTTCAGGGACATCAGAATTACCAAATGAAGGATCATCTGCACATGGCAAGCACAAACTTTCTTTGATTAGTAATAACCATTACTTAGATCTAAGTCTGAGGAGAGAGTTAAAAGTGTTGTACTCCTTTAACATCTGAAAATGTTTAGCAAGATTGCTTAGAAGACAGTTTGGATCATTTCCACTCTCTATGTATCTCCTTTTTGTATTTATTGCTTATTATCACAGGTGAGTCAGACAGTGGCAGTAGTGTAGAATTCTTACCATCTGGTGTCAGAGTATCAGTACCCACTGATGATGATGGTGTTGATACAGAGGCTCAGTCAGGGATTGCAGAGGTTCAGTCTGATACTGAAGTTGTGGCTTACACATTACTGGCCTTATTTTGGACACAGTCTGTATGCCTACACATACCCATTCCACTCAGGCCTCAGATATAGGACAGAATAAAAGTGACACGGTTGCTTGGGGTAGTCTGGTTACTCCAGTTGTAGAGCTGGTTGAGTCTGCCGATAGCCATCATGTGGGCATGGCACCACAGAGAAGGGTTGCTAGAGGTGCTTGGAGGAGGCCTACTATCCACCCTCATCCTGATGCTGTTGTGCCATTACGTGCCACCAGACATATGTATAGGGCTGTCATGGAGACATGTTCCACAACAGCCTCAGAAGAGATTGTGCAAGTCCTAAGTGTGGCATGTTCTGACATGCATGACTGCCTCAGGAGTGTGAGTAACTCATTGGATAGGGTGAGTGACACACTGGATTGGGCAATGTCTATAATGGAACATCTGTTGGGGGAGGGCTGGTATCCATGTGTCTGTAGAGTGGCAACATCCTTTGGTGTTAGCTAATGTGGCCGTGCCAGACTCCAGTCACATAGTGACACTACTTCCACTGCTCTATCAGTGATTGAGGTGTCTATACCTAGACATATTAGACCATGGGGTTGTGGTCCTGGGGTCTATATTATAACATCAAAGTTCAAAAACTTTGAATGTTATAATATCGAACCCTTTAGAGTAAAAGCTGACAATAGCGAAGCCTCAGAACATCGAAATTTTATCTAGGGTAAGATTTCTGTGGTCCGTGGCTTCGCTATTTAGAGCAGTGTGGTGCGATGGGTATGGACTGGGTTTAGGGAAGTGAGCGAACGGAGGTTACGGACTGGGTTCAGGTAAGTGTGGTGCGATGGTTACGGACCGGGTTAAGGTAAGTCAGCGAACGGACTGGGGTAAGGTGAGTGTGTGGTAGTTAGGGACTTTAGGGTTAGGGCACGGGTGAGGTGAGTGTGCAGTAGTGACAGACTTTAGGGTTAGGGGCGGGTTAAGTGAGTTAGGGTTAAGGCACGGGTCAGGTAAATGTGCGATTGTGTGGACATGAGGGTTAGGATTGGGTAGGTGAGTTAGGGTTAGGGAGCGGGTAAGGTGAGTGTGCGATAGTTAGGGACTTTAGGGTTAGGGTTGAGTTAAGGTAAGTGGGTAGCTAGTAGTGTATGCCTGGTTTAATGTAGGGTTTCGTGAAGTGTATATGTGCGGATTATTTATTTTGGTGTGCTTGAGTTGTGTGTATGTTTATCGGAACAGCAAACTTTTTCCCTGGGAAAAAAATGGCTATTCTGACTGTTTGGTTTTCTGGTGTTTCGATTGAATGGGGTCAGTATTATAACATTCAATGTTTTTAGACTTTGATGTTATAATATAGACCTGTGGTCCTGGATGTAGTCATGAAGTGACCTCATCCAGCAGATATCGCTCATGTTCAGGTAACACCCCTACTTTGAAACAGGGACATGGAAGTGGCAGTGCAACTCATGTGAGAGGCAGTTCACATGGTCAGGAGTGATGACACTGAACTGACAGCTCTACCATACGCAGCTCACACCTGTCTGACATGGCAGGACACTGTGCTAACACAGATTTTGATTATACTCATACACATTTCACAAAAACTGCCCATACTGACCTACACACATGCAAGCTAAGAAAACCTTAATGTTGGTTGGGATACATATCCTGTTAGTAAGCCTGAGATATTTCCTACTTTACTGAATGTTCTGTGTTTCTTACTCACACACACTCACTACTTTGGTGTCAGACTTAGCAGACTGCTCCCCTCCATGCAAATGATGATGACTGTGCCATGTCCTTTGTTTGTTTGGGTTTGACTTAGGGTTGCATATATGACTGATGCACAGAGTGGATAGACAAGAGATTGTTTCTCAGTGTATTGATTACATACATATTTAGTATATAACAGGATTGTGGATGTTTCTGTAAATACTCATTTTGGAAGACTATTTTTCATTTAGTATTGTAAGTCATACATTCCAACCAGTGATACTGCATTCCTGCATATTGCTCTATTTGTGAAACTGTTGCTATAATTGTCCTGTTGACTGTGTTGTGTACAGTGGGTAAGTGACCAGCTTTTTGCCAGCTACTGTGTGCAATGCATACCTGTATATTGCTGATATAATTCCTATAACCCAAAACGTCATTGGTGGACACCTCACACAGGCTCTGATTGAGTACATTTATCCCTGACAGTATGCAGGTAGTTTGTCTTCTTACACATTTGTTTGTATAATACAGGTTGTACACTTACCTTCACATTAGTGCACTTACAAGTCATGTACTTTGGGGCTGTGTCTGTCTGATGCTATCCATACCCAGACCTTACATGGTTTGTGAACTTTGGATGGTATCATTTTTAATATTTGTATGTGCCTAGGTTGTTATGTGTATTCCTTTGCTGGTGAGTGTGAGTGCTCTCATTTGCCTCTTATTTACTGAGTGTGTGCATATTGTGCACACCTACATCTGCCAGCTACCTCTGCAGCTGGAGATTTTCCCTCAGAATCCTCGTCTGTATGTGATGAAGGTGCTGGCCCTGTCTGTGATCCAAGGATGTATGGTCCTGGCCCTTGCTGTCCCTGTTTCAGCAGTTTCCTCAAGATGATATTGTGCAACATGGTACAGACTGTGAAAATTTCTGTTCAGGTGCCTGGGTCGTACTACAGGACACTCCCTGATGTGTCTAGACAGTGGAACTGTGACTTAAGCATACCAAGCACACACTGTATGATGTTTCTAATTTCAGTGTGGGTATCATTGTATCCTTCTTCTGTGGGTGTGCGTGAATTTCTGATGTGTGTTATGAGCCGCAGTTTTAGTTCATAACCTACATCACCCAGTAGATGACTTTGTGGAACATCACCCGTAGCAAACCTTTTGTAAAGCTGTGAGGTGTGCCATATGACTGAGTCATGATAACTGCCTAGGTTGCCTGCACAGACATTGAGGATGATCCCTCGAGCATTACAGACAACCTGCCAGTTCATTGAGTGGAAACCCTTCCTGTTGAGGTGTATACTTCTCTGTTCACCAGATGAGGCTTTTATTTCTATGTGAGACGAGTGCAGTCTTTGGCTTCCATAACTACAACTTCCATAACTACAGGGAAGTGTGCTACAGCATAAAATTCCTGCATTGTTCTTTCTCTCTTCTCTGAGATGCATGGAAAATAGATGTATTCCTTTGCATTTTCTAACATAGCCTTGAGACATTGGTGAAATATTCTGGAGGCTGAGGCCTGTGACACCCATAGTATATCCTCTGTGGGTCTCTAGAATGTTCCTGTAGCTAATATCTTTAATGCTACACATAGTCTCCACTGGTATAGGTACTCCTTGATTTCCTCTTGGTCTGAGGTGATAGCATCAGAGGTTGGAGAGTTCCTGTAGTGTTTCCTATCAACCTTGTATTGCTCTACTATTTCAATATCATGCAGTCCATTATACGTTACACGGGGTCTGAACATCCCTCTTCTCCTTGGAAAAGGTCTAGCAGTAGCATAGATTTCAGCCTGTTGCACTTATACATGCAAGACAGCAGCATCAGCCCCTAACACTGCCTTTTTTTTCTGTGTGTGATGGTGGCTGTATTCCAATAGGTTTTGGTGTTCATGGCAAAGGGCTGCACCATCTCTACATGGTTACTTTATAGCTTCCTGAATGGCTCCACCATATTCAATTTGTTCATTAGCATGTAATTAATCTGATATGCTTTTATTAGCATACTCTGCTGGTTACCTTTGTTTGGCTGCTCTGAACGATGTGTAGCGCCATTTAATGTATACAAAACGGTGCACCACTGTGTGCACATCACACTGTGACAAGCACACAAGAGCAGCGTGGAAATTAGCCTTTCGTGGCTCAGGCCCTAGATTGTATATATTTTTTTAATGGGTGGTTTACATATAACAAAAGCAGAGCTATATCTTTATGAAACTTTATTTTATTTGAAATTGTATACTATATTTTTATTTTTTTATTTTTTATTTTTTATGTTACAATCTTCTAACTATCTCTGGTCTGACTCTATAACAATGAAATGTATGCTTCTACGTTATCATTTTAATTTTAATTCATTTCTGTAATGACGATGATGTCCTGCATCATGTTAGTTTAATTTATGTTAAAGTATGGTCCAAGGATAGAACATTTTTATTACACTGAAGAAGCCTGTGATGTAATTCTAATTGCTTAAAATAAAGTAGCCTATCTCTACCACCATTGTTGTGTGCTGGGAGTTTGTTGTGCTACAGCTTTATGTTCTGTGCATCGGCCATATGGATGCACCACATACAGTGAGTTTTGGTAATATACATATGTGTGTGTGTGTGGGGGGGTATATATATATATATATATATATATATATATATATATATATATATATATATATATATATATATATATATATATATATATATATATATATATATATATATATATATATATACACTTAAAAATATCTAAACAGTCAAATGATCAACAGACAAAATAATATCTGAACAAGATATTTAAATACAAAATATCTAAACACAAAATATTGACAAAATCAGAGTTACACTGGGAATGGTTTATGTTCTTTCTCCAGTGTTGTGTGACCTCAGAGTGGGTATATATAATTAGCAAGGGGTGTCGCCCTGCAAAAACATTGACAAAACGTGGCTTGATATTCTCAGATTATTTAATGATTTTTCTATATGGCTAAATTTTATCACATATTTCAATATTTTTTTCATGGTGGCAAACCTCCCTGCATCCCCACACCCCCTACAGGCTCCCTATTGAAATGTCAGCACTTGAAATTTCAAGTGCCAAAAAGCTGAAAAAAAGAGTGACCACACAGGAGAACAGTTAATCCTGAAAAATCACTTTTCTCCCTAAAACTTCTTTTTGCAGGAGGGGGGGCAAGCCCACCCTGCACCCCCTCATATCCTCCCCATACCCCTAGAACTTATATATACCAACTCTGAGAGCGCCATAACTTGGTGAAAAGGGAATATTCTGAGAAAATGGCATCTCTGACTTAGTATATACAAGTCTAATCTTTTAGCCATTCAGTCTCTGCATGTCGAGAGCCACGGTGGTACAGCGGTAGCGTTGTTACCTCACAGCAAGAGGTTCTCCCATTTGATTCTCAGTGTGGCTTGGGAGTACCTTCTGTGTGGAGTCTGAATGTCCTCCCCGCGGTTGGGTAGTGTTCAAAAGACATGCGTGCGTAAATGGGCGTGCCTTCATTGAAGGTTGGGCGTCGAGCTGGCACCTCAGCATTTCGCAAAAATCTACTGCCAATCATTAGCGGACCGGAGTTCCGCTGTGGTGACCCCTTACTGGGAAAAAGCCGAAAGACAAACAACAAGTCTCTGCATGTCGAGACTCACTCTAGCAGGTCCTGCCATTTCAACTGGTTACCTGCTAGTTATATATACCAATTCTAAGGTTGCTCAATAGTGGGGAAGGAAATAAACCCTTCCCTGGTATAACTTTGATTTTGTCAATATTTTGTGTTTAGTTACTTTACAGTTTAGATATTTTGTAGTTAAGATGATTTGGCTGTCATTTCCTTGCATCTCAGCGGGGTTCCTCCCACCTCCAAAAAATATGCTGAGTGTTTCCATCTCAAACTCCTCCAAGAATGGAGCTGTGGGAAGCAACACAGACTCTACATGGTGTTTTATAAGGGGCAAAGTTGTATAGACCAACTGCTTTGGGCATCTACTGTGGTGCGCAATCTCCTCATGATAGAGGACACAGATCACAGTCTCCATGTCATGGCAGAGCTGACCACTCAATGGGGCAAAAATATGGCTCTAGGAGATTCATTTGTGTTGACTAATGTCCTCAAATGAGCATGAGTATTTTCCGGTGATAAATGAGTTGAGGACTCAGTCTACTCCGAACTATGCCAGAAACCCATGCTAACAGTGGGAGAGGTGTATGTGCCCTACTGGCCTGTATGTGCTTACTATAAAGCCCAGCAACCCTGGCTCAATAAGCTACTGGCCAGCCAGTGTCCAGTTGCCCTGCTTGGGTTGCCTAGGATAGTTCTGTTGAGTGAAACTGCACCTGCCAAACATGAACTAAGAATTGCTACACTCACTGTAGGTTCACTAATAGGATGGAGCTTGGGAGTGGATGATATAATGGTACAGAGGAGGCCAGACATCCTTTGTATCCAGGAAACAAAAATGGAAGGACAGTACAGCAATGCTACTTGGCTTGAGATCAGGGGGAGGAGGACAGGCTAAAAATGGTCTGGGAATTGTGGGAAGGATAGGCTTCAGAAGGCAGTGAGGAATATCATCAGAATTAGTGACAGACTTGTGGCAATCAGGCTCCAGCCTTAAGATAGGGCAATATTAATAATTCCAGCCTATGCCTCACAGCGGGGTTGTGATAATGAAGAAAAGAGTGCATTCATATAATAGTTGCAGGATTACTAGATAAAGAGGGCAACATGAATTGGTACTGATAAATGGTGACCTGAATGAACATATCAGGACAGACAGAACAGGATATGAGGACTGCCTGGGTCCACATGGATGGAGCAACAGGAATAAAGAGGAGAAGCCATTATAGACTTCTGTCTGGTAAATGGATTGATAGTAGCCAACACATGGTTCAGAAAAAGACAGTCAGCAGACCACATACAAGAGTGGCCAACATGCACTAGGGTAGAATAATTTATTGCAAAATCACCTCCAGTGAAACAGACAGCCCACAGCATAAACCACTGGTTGCCACAATCAGCTGCAAGCAGTGGTCAGAGAAGGTTCTAAGGTCAACAAAGACCAGGCTAAAGACCTGGAAGTTGACTGGAGAGAAAGCACAACAGTTCAAGGCAGTACCCAAGGCTCTAGCACCTCAAGAAGAAGTGGAAATAAGTGGAGTTGAGGAAGAAGGCAGCACCTAAAACAGCATGCGTGAGGACTACAGAACAGATATGCAGTCAAGCCAGGTATGGAAGTAAGATAAATAAGGAAAGCTGGAGGCAGAATTCAGAAATCCAGTGTAGAATAGTGTGTGTATGTTGTACCTTTAAGAAGCATTTCAAGGCTGGCATGTGCATATAAATAGCCAGCATATGCTAGCTTCAGTGCCATTTCATGAGTGCAGCCACAGGGTGAGCATGTATGAATGTAATAGCTCGTTCGTTTATAAGTTTAACTGAGTTAAAGTTATTAAGCCTCAATCCTGATGTGTTTGTACATAATAAAACAGCTTGAACAGAACCCACAAAGATTTGTCTATTTTATCTTGACTAGATGAGCGATATCCAGGAAGTCATCAAAGGAAAAAAGTAGGAGATAGAAAAGATGAACCAGGCAAAGAAGGAATGCTGGTTGGCTAATAAAGAGACTGACAGAGAAGTTGCAGTAGTAAAGAACATGGCATCAGAGGCACTCTGCCAACTTCTGGAATGTGACTCTGTAGATGGCATAAAGAAATTATATCAGACTGCAAGGCAAAAACAGAAAGATAAAGAAGATAGTCAGACACCCTTCATAAGGGATGCCAGCAACAGCCTGCTCACCAGTACACAGGACATCAGAAGCAGACTGAAGGAATATTTCCAGCAGCTTCTGAATGACGAAAACCTTACAGATGCTGTACTGTCCCAGACACAGCCTATGCTTGGAGGAGAGGAAGTAAGAACAGCACTAAGCAAAATGAAGTCAGGGAAAGCAGCAGGCCCAGATGAGGTCACAGCAGATATGATCAAATTGTTGAGTGAGACAGGGGAAAAATGGCTCCAGACAGTACTCATAGTAGTATGGAAAGAAGGGCTTATCCCAGATGATTGGAGAATACGCATACTTATGTGACATTCACAACTGTGGACAGTACAAAGGTATCACACTCCTGCCACACTGCATGAAAGTTCTGGAGAGGATGATTGACAAATGAATACACACAGTAGTAGTAGAAGTAAGATGAGAGATGAGCAATTTAGATTCAGACCTAATGTTTGCAGTGAGACAGATACTTGAGAAGAAGCTAGAAATGAGGAAAGAGTCCAACTGGGCATTTCTAGACTTGGAAAAAGCATATGACAAGGATCCAAGGAAGCTGATCTGCAATGCTACATTTATTCCCTTACCTAACCCTTATTTACCTTAACATTAAACTAAACACACGCACACTCAAACATACAACACCTATCCCTCATCTAGCCTGACCCTAACCCTAACTCACTAAGACATGCATAAACACTCTAACCCCCTCAATCTCCACTCACCTGTCTCAACAAAACACACCATTGACATTTGAACCACTCATCTATCTGTACCATTGACATTAAATGCCACATCTGTGTTGACAAAACGCATGTTCAGCAAAATGCAAAGGACCCACACAAATACATACACACACACACACACACACACACACACACACACACACACACACACACACATATATATATATATATATATATATATATATATATTTATGTGTGTGTGTGTGTGTATATATATATATATATATATATATATATATATATATATATATATATATATATATATATATATATATATATATATATATATATATATATACAGACAACATACAGACATGGGCACATACACATGCATACACATGCACCATGCACAGACAGCTAGATAGATAGGTAGATAGATATAAGGATAGACAGGTAGATACTAGGTTAGTGTTAGATACTAGATTAGTGTTTTCTACTTTATCTTATTTGTACCACAGAATATATGTACAAATGAGACCTGACTATCTTTGCCTGCCTGATCTTTACAAAAAGAAATAAAAACTAAGGAGGAAAATGGGCTGCAGTAGAAATATGAACAATACTGAAAGACTGTTAACGTACCTGTTCTAGAATAAGATACCCATATATTCACGTGGGTGTGTTATGAAGCTAAGGTGAAGCCATCAGAAGTAAAACAGTATGCACATTACAGAGTTTATGGTAAATGGGGTGAAATAGCCAAGTAATGGGATATTGAAATGGCTGCAGGGAGACTCTGGGGTCATATTTTGGTTGTCTGTTCTTCAGTTTGTATTTGAAATGTGGTATCCCACAATTCCATAGGAGTGGGCGGGGTTACATAATTATGCATGCAAATTTGACATCAATCAGTGTGCAGATTTGTACCTATTTTTTCATGGGCCTTTGTCCAGATTTTTGATGTTTCCAGGTTGAGAGTTATGATCAGAGTTGTGATATAAACATTCAAGAGCACCATGCAACAGAACTAAGAGATGTGAATGTACAATCCAAACTGGTGTTGCCAGGTAATTTGAAGTTCAGCTCTTGTTTACAATGCTCCAGGTGATATCTGTTATGATGCTCTACCAGCAACTATCTGTTGTGCTGACCAGCAACTATCTGTTGTGCTGTATTTTTGTGTTTATAAAGCAGATACCTTGAAAACTTGGTGCAGTTCTCAAGTCTTTATTTATTTGTCAACCAAGTAAATAAACTGATAATAAACAGACACTTCAGCCATTAGACAATCCACAAAGGATGGGAGAAATCCAATATACATGAACAGTTAATGTGGGCAGTCAGCCAATATATTTCTTGGGAGGAAGCCAGAATGCCTGAGGAAAAATCTACACAAACTGAGACCGTGCAAGCACCACAAACAGTGATCAGAGGTCAGAACCAAACCACAGACTCTGGAGCTATGCAGACAAAAAAATCAACCACTGAGTCTTCTAGACCACATATTTTTCAACAATAAAAACTAATTTTCTGTAGTTATGTATGGAACAGGAAAGACCTGTGACTCTTATAATCCAGTATTATTGTTGTCTTTCCCATGCCTCATTTGCTTCATGATATGTACGTTTCAGGATCTTCTCTTGTCTGATCTGGGTCTGTATTTGCATACTTTGGACATTGTGCAAATCAGATTAGAAAATATTGCTTTATGCTTAAAATGAGAAAAATGCATATTCCTGAGAAATAAATTGACGTTGATGGGTCGTAGAATATATGTCATTGTTTTGCTTCCAGTCTGAGGGAAAGTGCAAGCAATTCAGTAATCACCAAAACTGAAAAACATGCAACACTGACTTTTTTAATTTTGGGGAGACTGGTAAAACTACTATAACATTTTTTTGCCAAGACTGTCAATTCTGTTACCACCATTATATGAACTGTCACTAGAGTCCAGAGAAAGACAAAGCTTTTGAAGTTTCTAAACTAATGATTCAGTTGTTTAATGTGCTTGCTTATAAAGATCATAACAAACCATTAATACTCCTGTGTGATGTATCTTCATATAGTGTTGCTGCAATGCTTTGACACAAAATGTCAGATGGGACAAATAAATCTTTTGGTTTTGTGTCTAGAATCTTGACTCCTGTAAGAAATAATAAAAAATGTTCTGAAGCCATGTAGCAGTGATTTTTAATAAAAACCAGGTGCCGCAATTATATTTACAGCATGCATACTGATCATTTGAACTTACTTCATTGTTTAATGAAATGCTTCCAAGAATTCTGAGACAGCTTATACTGCTGAGAGCGTATACGTATGGAATTGTTTACATTTATTTATTTTATTTTACATTTGTTAACCGGGCTAGTCTAACTGGATACATGTCCATTTTCAGTAGAGGTCCGGGGAGAAAAGCTCCAAGAAAGACATAAAAAGAGATATAAAAGTCATAACAAATCCAATTAAAAAAATACAAAAAGACATAACAGGTCAAATTAGAAGATACAATTGTAAAAAAGCATAAAAATTTCTTTTTTTTTTTTTTTCAAATGCAATAGACAGTGAGGATAACATTAGCAGTAAGCATCAATGGGTGATGTACAAGGGATGGTCAATATGCAGTATATACATAAATTTTATTAGCAATGTTATGGTATTTTGTTGCTCTAGGGTAGTAGTATGAGTTTCAAAGTAATTATTAGTTTAAAAGGAAGGAAGTTAGTCAGGGTTAGTACAGGTGCATAGCCAGTGTGTCTTAAGAAATAGCTTTAGTTTCTTCTTAAAGAGTGAAAGAGAAATTTCAGTTGTAAGTTCAGTAGGTAGTGAATTCCATAGCTTTCCTACAGAGTTAGAGCACAGGGAGTCACCTGATGTGTTATTGGATCTAGAAGTGTTGATCAGCAGTCTGTTTGAGGAGCGTAAGTTCTTGAGGTTTTTGTAAGGTGTAATGATGGTAGAGAGTATTGGAGTGTTGGTGGGTTGATGCAGGGTTTTATGGACAATGGCAAGCTGGAGAAATTGAAGATGGTTAAGAAACTCTAGCCAGTCTAGTTGTTTTAGGTTCAGACAGTGATGAGTTCTGAAGGGAGAGCCTTTTGCAAATCTAGCATTATTATTATAGGATGTTGCCAGTTTGTTGAGGTTATTTTTTGAAAGGTTAGTATATATAGGGGAAGCATAGAGTAGAGTTGAGATTAAGTGGGTTCTGGCTATAGTGGTCCTAGCCACTGGTGTAAGAAAGGGCTTGAGTCTATAAAGGGATCCCAGTTTTTTGTTCATTGATTTATTGTGCTATTTATATGACTATCAAAGTTGAGGTTGTTGTCTATTGTTATTCCTAGGAGTTTAGTGGTTGTGTCGGGGGCAATAACAGTACCATCAGTAGATGTGAGTGTAAGATGAATAGGGGTGGAGTTTTGGGTTGGTGTAAAGAGTAGCAATTTAGTTTTTTTTTGGTTAAGGAGGAGGCATCGGTTTAAGAACCATTGTTCTACAGTGTTGAAAGCTTTTTGGGTAAGAGATTTAAGTTCAGTTTGAGAGGTGGCTGTACAGATAATAGTAGAGTCATCTGCATATTGAATGCAGATGGTATGTGGGATTGCTGATTGAAGGTCATTAATATAGATGGAAAATAGGAGTGGGCCTAAAATGGAGGCCTGTGGAACACCGAGAGAAATAGGAAGGTTACTAGAGAGTTTGTTTTGCCACAGTACAGCCTGTTGCCTGGTTTTCAAGGTAAGATTTGAACCAATTTATGGCTAGGGAATTAAGTGAAAGGGATTTCAGAATGTGTAGTCCAACAGAGATCATGCTAATTGAGATGCCTTGAGCAGATTACTGCTGTCTCATTCTAACGATGTCGCCTTCAGAAGAAAAGGTAATGATTCAAAATTGTTTGGCTCTTGTTTCAGTGCTGGGATGTACAAATTAAATTGTAGACAAGTAAGAATCCATTGACGTCCAGAGTTTGAGAATTTATTCTAATACAGGGAATGCTGTGATTATACGAACAGACTTGACAAAAAGATAAGCTTGTTATGCACTTTGCTGACCAAGTGCATCACAGGCGTATCTTTTTGCCAGTTTCTTAGTGTAATTACTGCATTCCATATATTAAACATCAAATAAATGCATAATAACCTTGTAGTACATTGAGAACAGCAATTATGCTCCAAACCTGTTAAAAAGATAAGCTAGGTATGTTCTTCCGTGCTTCAATATTCAATCATAATAGCCTTCAGAGGTGTATAACGACCTCCTTTTAAAAGTTTTACGATCAGTTCTCACACCACAGTTCACACAGCAGCCTCCAGAGAACAACAAACCCAACCTTGAAAGCTGCAATATACACACATAACAAATGTATGTCGGGATGAAGTATCTAACAGCTTTTAGCTCTCTATCTGGGCACTTTCAGTGTGTTATAGCTTTTAAGACAGTAAAACACATTGCACTCCTACACGTTTTTTTCTGCAACAAGCAGTACATCAGACCAGTTACAGCTCCCTGGACTGTAAAGAATGATTTGCCAAAAAAAAAACACAAATGTTGTAAGGAATACATCAAAAATATGAAGCAGAAAATCTGGACATTCTTCAAAAATCTGGGCATTTGATAAGAATGGAATCATGTTTGATATATAATCTAGCAATAACGTTTAGTAGACTTAACATGATGTCTGCATGTCTTGAAGAAACTGTGTGAAATATGTCACACATACCTCTCAACTGTCCCTGATTTTCAGGGACGTCCATGATTTTGACTCAAATTTTAGCTCTGTCCCTCTTAATCCCTCCTAAAACTAGTGACTTTTGGAGGAAAGGTGGTGAATTACACTTAATGAATGTCTTCTTCTTTCAGCTTTTCCCGGTTAGGGTTCGCCACAGCGGAACTCCGGTCTGCTAATGATTGGCAGTAGATTTTTACGTGCTGGCTTGCCGGGCCTAATGACAATAATTAAGAGTTATAGACTTCTTTTACTTCAGAAAATGTGCATTAATTCATATGCTTTGATTCTGTCAATGTTTCAAGTTAATAGCACTAATATTTTAAAAGTGTCCCTGATTGTCCCTGATTTTTTCTTGACTTGTCCCTGATTTTGTTAAAATTTGTCCCCGATTGGTTGAGAGGTCTGATGTCACATACCACCAAGTAACATTAGCTGGTCATTGCATTGACATAATGCACCTTTTCAAATTGAAAACAATATTGTTCTGTATTTAATAATGCTGCAAAATTCTATCCTCTTTCAGACTTGTCATCATTAACCCTATGTTGTATCACCAGTAAATTTACTGGTCCATACACAGTCAGACAAGAGAAAGGTCGACACAAATAAATTAAACAAATAAGATCTCAGGATAAAATATGGTCCCAAAAGATGCACTTCACTTCTATCTGCTGTCTGTGTGTCAGCACTAGGTTTGGCATAACCTTTACAATACAATTGTGGAACAATTTTTGCCCCTAAACTTTCTCTCTCTTTCTAACTGGCAATAGTTGGGGCAGTTAAAGCTGCATGTACAAAAATAATTATGATCAGGTTTTAGTGACAACAACTAATGCATTATGTGTTCTCAAAACAGATGTCACGATTCACTTCTCAAGCTTTGCTCTGGAGGTGAATTTTTCATCATAAATTGAATATGATCATACACACAATGATAACCTTCTATGTCTTAAGTATTTCAGACTACAAAAAAATGACTTCATAGTTTACATTCATAGCTAGAAAAAAATAACTCATATAAAAAGTTTGTTACTTGCTGTTGGGGGGGGGGGCAAGAATCATAATCGACCTCAAGCTACACAAATTGTGTTGCCGTAAATGTGTGAGTATTATCCTGATATTATCCACATGAAAACTTTGGCACAAAAAATATTTGTGGTATCTAAATGTGGATATTTACATTGACAATGTAGTAATGCATTATACTCTATGTCAAGAAGAGTGGAGGTACCCTGTTACTTCTTTTCTATGTCTGTGAACATATCCAAACAAAACAGAAAACATTCACATTGATTGCATTTGTCAACATCTTAGAAAAATGTTTCTGGCTATTGCACATTTTTACAAAATCCAAGCAAAGTACGTGAATATAAATATGGGCAAATATTAAAAATATAAAATTTGAAATGTTATTATGGAAAAATGCATTTAAATATATAAACTAACATATACAAAATTTCCAAATGCCAAATAAAAAAGCAATTATAACAGAATAGCAGTTCCAATAAATCAAGATAATCTGCTGCAATTATTTTAGTCTATTAGTTCTAGGTCCAGGACAAATAAAATCTTGAATAATCCCAGGAATCTTCCTGCTAAGTCCAAAAACATTCCTTGAAGCCTACATTCCTTGCAGCATGGAACAGCAGTATCATCAAAATAGTCAGGGCTTCAGTCACTCACAAGCACTAGCAAACAGTTCTAGCAGCATAACAGAGGACTAATGAAAACAGCAGAAACAAGCCACATTATAAGATGGACTACAAAGCACCAGCAGAAAGAATCATAACATCCAGAAGCTGGTAAATCTTCACAGCTTAAATAGTCAGGAAAGCAGCAAAACAATTCCTGCTATAATGTTGCAAAAATCACTGACAGTCTAAAAAAGTAGCACAAATGAAAATAAACTTGGAGGTTTAATGTCTTCACAAGCCAGACCACAAATTAAGACTGC
>NC_056728.1:1622040732-1622043232 GCF_019279795.1 Protopterus annectens | reverse complement strand
GAAATATGTAGTCAAAACAGCGATAGTGGAATATTAGTGGTTAGAGCATTCGTCTAGTATGCAGTCAATCACGGCTCGAGCCCCACAGCAGTCCATACATTTTCATAAGTGAAACACAACTAAATGCATTTTTTATAAATAGGTAGTGAATATTATGTATATGTTAACCAGGGTAGTGTAGCAGCTCCAAATGTGAGGTGTAAGTGAAATTTAAAGTTTAAGCAATAATTAGCATAGCTAAGCGGATTTGCCCACTGGTAAGCAGGGCTAAGCATCTACCCCTTTAAGCAATAGTTATCTTAGCTAAGCAGGTTTGCCTGATGCTTAGCTTAGCTCAGCAGTTTCCAAACTGTCCAATCACAGTAAAGGGCAGGAAATTATCCCTATTTAAACCTCGCAGGTGGGAATACAGCTCATAACCAGTTGCAGCTCCCCACTGTAGGCACTATGGCTGGTGTAGGTGAAGGTGTGTGCTTTCGGGTGCAGGGCTGGGGCACTCAGGAGTCCAGGGTCATGGTCAGACTCCTCATTAAAGACCATGAAGGGTGACTGCTGCAGGACCAGTACCAGGGCTCCCAATACAAAGCGGAGGCCTAGGACTATCTTGCTCAAGATCTCACCACTGCCACTGGCATCCTTCGGACAGATGAGCAGGTCTGGCACTACTTTACCGACTTGAAGTGGAAGAAGAGGGACCTTTTGGACCAGTGGGTCCAAGATGCCTGGGTGGGGAGTGCTCCAGCTGTGTGTAAGTATTAGGCAAAATAAGTGTTTTCCAAAGTCCAGCCTGTGTATGTGATGGATAGGTATGCATAAATGTTTTTTTTTATCTCCTGTACAGCTGCAGATGAGAGGGCTGTGAACTTGGAAGCCCATGCCAGCAGGCTGCTAAGGCTGCATCGCGAGGCTGGTGAGTAGTAATCTAGATGGTAGTATGTAGGGCAAATAAATAAAAGGTAGTACAATGTCACCTTGCAGTATTTAAAAATGGGTATGGGTTTTAATGACTGAAGAAGCCAGTAGGAGAGTAATGGTGACATACAGGTTATATATCAATAAAAGTGCAAGTAATTGTCAATTAAAGTTGAAACCCCAGACTGGTTGTGTTTACTCTGGTATTGTATGACTTGAAATGTTTCATGCACCAAAATCTGATATCAGAACAGTAATGTTGTGTTAACCACTGGTTTCCACACTGTGCTATGTCAAAAGTTATGTACAGGAATATATATATATATATATATATATATATATATATATATATATATATATATATATATATATATATATATATATATATATATATATATATATATATATATATATATATATATATATTTATAAGAATGTTGTAGCCACAAGGTCAAATTGTACAACCAAGAGAGAATTAAACAGAAAACATTCAAGAGCAAACCAGCAGTTTCTCAATAGCTTGTTCTGATGAAACACAAACTTGTTGTATTTTTGGCAGAAACAGCCATGGTTCAAATCCCGTGAGTGGTAGTAAGCTGTATGCATAATTTCAGTTAGGATTTTGTGAATATGTGTAGAAACAGTCAGGTAGTGTCAACATAAAATTCTCTACACAGGTCTTCCAGGTAAGAGAAAGTATGAAGTAGCTGTAAGAAGGCAGTAGTTAAACCGTGTCCAACACCCATGATCCAACCCCAAGGTTGCAAATGACAGCAGGATAAGTACATACACCAAGTGGTTTCCCCCAAGAACTGTTCAAGTGTCATGCTGTCACAGCTACCGGTCCCTGCTACCAACAACCAGGGTGATCGATAGAAATCAAGGCAGAGTATGTCAGTAGCACACACACACACACACACACACACACACACACACACAGTATGAGTGCACATATGTAACCCTGACTATGTGAATATGGGTAGAAACAGTCAGGTAGTATTAACAAACATTCCCTCCACAGGTCTTCCAGGTAAGAGAAGGTATAAAGTACCTATAAGAAGGCTGTAATTATACACTATGTAAAAACATAACACTGCCCAAGCCAAGGCCATAGGTTGTAATAATAGCTGTAGAGTAATGATTAGAGCAATGATCATTAAAGCTGTGACCACTGCAAGAATCTACATTTGTTAATTGACATCTCTCTGTCTCCCCCACCTTATCTTCACCAATAATCTAAACACATAAATGAATAGGTATGTTTTCCACCAAACCTACTGTTGAGAAATGTGTCTTATTGTTCTACAAATGTTGAAATGTATTCCAATTAATGTTCCCTGATCAAATACTATCATTAATGGCCTGTTCCTATCAGTGTACCCTGCATGCCGGTGTAATGCCCACTGTGGTTCCATATATGGATGTCTTCTGTTTGCTATGCAAATGTTCCAAATCTGTTGTTTTGGGTTAATGGGAATACTCATGCATGCTGGCTGGAATGTGTTTACCATTACTAACCAACATATGTTCTAAAACTGCAACACTATAGCACATCTTTGAAGGCCGATCCCAGTGGATCTGCCTCACC